>NC_134571.1:38315116-38478226 GCF_050947875.1 Dermacentor variabilis
ACACCGACGCAGGATTTTCTGCGACAGGGACCCTTAACGCTATGGCGTTAAAAATTGCTGAAGTTACAGCCTCCACAGTTTCTTACCAGCACAGGGGAAGCCAGAATTTGCGTGTACTTCTACCGTGAAGAAGGACCGTGACATGTGAAATCCGCTCACAACTCATGTCGTTTCGCTCAGTTATTGTTTATGTTAGCCTGATTGCAATCTAAAAGCTCGCGGTTTCTGGATAAGATGTTACCTTTGGCTGCGTATTGATATCATGAGGTGTCATAAAATTTGACAAGACCTTTCGGCTTCCTTCTAAAACCAGTGACAGGAAGATACACCTCGAACAATATCTCTATAGCAAAATTAACCATCCTAAGCAGCACGGAATATTAGTTCAGAAATGTCGGTGTATTGTTTTCTCCGTAACCGCCGTCATGCTTGTTCATTGTTCAGCCACTGCTCAGAGGTCTCTCAAGAGTCGTTAATTTGCCCGCCTGGCGTTTCGCCGCAATTCTCAAACATACCTTGGCAAACAAAGAAGCCGCGTTGCCGATAATTTTGCCTTGTACTGACGTCATTGTTACACCACAGAGTTACACGAGCGTCATCTGTTTGACACTACCGACTTTTCGGCTTGTGTGCATATACGCGGTAAAGTGTCCTGCCGCGTTTGTCCGTCTATGGGGTCCTTAATCTTTGCTGATATCGGTCGTTCCAGGTGTGCGTCATTCCACCCCGCAGTCGCTAAGCATTGTCTGATATTGCAATCGCGATAAGCTCGCATCCCGCTGCTTATGTATTTGGCCAGCACGTGAACAAGAATGGATAATTCGACATGTCAAGATCGAGAAGCAGTTTTAGTTTCACAGAGATATACGTCTCGCACAGACATGGTAGATGCGCTATCGCCCAGCAAATAAAACTTACGCCTGTACCACAAAGGAAAATGTGCTGTCCGCATTCAGTAGCATGCTCGGAAGTGCCACAACATCGATTTTCACTTGCAATTGGTATTTTAACTTCGAAAAAAATACTAAATGAACCACCGACCCGGGACGCTGTATGGACTGTTACTGCCGATTTCGATAGCCATTTCTTGTTCACGCGAGGGATATGCAACGTTTTCTTAGTTCAGTGATGACTTTCAGTCGACACGCCTGTATAGTCACATATCTTCGTCAGTGAAGCGCTGGCTAGTGCCGGTAGCCTTCGGCGACAGCGCATATATACCTGTGTTTATGACGCGTCACATCGGCGCTAATCGCTTCTTGTGCTGGTACTGTAGACATGAAAAAATTGTTTATTTAAGAACACCGATGCGAAAGCTGAAATATAGAGTGATTTATCCTTGTTAGACTTCTTGATTCCTGAGCCTAGACGCGCCGATAGCGTGCAGACAGACTCGGCGGATACGCTAGGCTTAAGCTTCGGCGGGGACCGATCTCGGCGCGGGTAGCTGGCGAAAGCTAAAATGTGTGTAGAGTGTGTGTGTGACGAAACGCGCGGCGAGGCGCGGCAACTCGTGCATCGCTTGGGTACGCGCCCTCTTCCTCCGCCGGGCGCGTCGCGACGTCGAGTGAGCGCGGCGCGTGCGGACGTGTCCGAACGCGTACATCTGGTTGGGGCTTGGCTTCCTGATCTCGCTTCAAAAGTAAAGAGCTTCCCTTTAAGTTATCATGAATTGTTTCTTTCCTGATTTCTCTTTTTTTCCCCGCTTAGGTAGTTATCCATAGCAGAACCCTCTCGCAGTCCATAATGATACTGTCCTCATACCGACCTTTACCAGTCGCCAGCTGCGTCGTGAAGCTAATGGAACGTATCATCCTCATGCGTCTGAAATGGTACTTTAAACACCGAAAGTTTACCCTGACTCTATGGCGGGATTCCGACGAGGCCATTCATCAATTGTCAGTGTCATCGATTTAGTGTCATTTGTAGAGCAGCAAAAATCTTGGAAGCGATCAGTAATACTCTTTCTTGACGTGAAATGCGCTTACGACAACACAGCTCGTCAAGCCATTCTAGACGCACTTTTGACAATTGAACTAGGAGTGTGGGTGTTTCGATGGATCCGAAACTACTTGACACAAAAGTCCTTGTTTGTACGTACGGAAGTTGGTTTGACAACCTACCACTACACAAGCCGTGGCGTTCCCCAAGACGGTGTTCAAAGCCCAGTTCTTTTCAACCTCGCGCTTCTTGGGCTGGCCGAATCCCAACCGGAAACAGTGAGTGTCTCAATTTACGTCGACATCGGCATCTGGGCATCAGCGGTCACTTGCCTGCAGGTTGATGCAAGGCTACAGAAGGCAGCAACACAGGCGCGCATCCGGCTACCTTTGCACACTAGGCCTTACCATCTCGACAGAAGAATGTGCGCAAGTCACTATTACGCGAGAAACGATGTCTGGTTATCCAGTGTGCATCAATGGCCAACCTATCTTCTACAAGTGAAATAATCAATAAAACACCAGAATATTTTTTTATTTATATAGGGTGTTTCTATTAACTGCACCAAATTTTTAAAACTGCCTTGTAGCAAATAGCCACATAGCTCCCGATTTAGTTTACGTGATGAGGCGGTCATTAATTCTACGAGAAATCAGAATACTTTATTGAATAATTAACATAATTACACGAATTAACTTTGTATTTAATTGGTATACCGCACATATTTCAATTTAAGAATTGTAGCTAGTGAATATGCAAGTCATATCGACTCGGGATGTATGCTGAGGATGGTAATGGTTTCGATATAGGTGCCGTCAAAGTTGCGGTAAAAATGCAATGTTGTTCCACTTACTTTTTAAAGAAAACGCTGTTTTATGCATTGATGCACAAGAGTTACTGGAACGCCGATGCATTTCGTCGGGCACTTCGAAAATTAATATCTCGCAGTTGGTGGAGCCCTGATAACTTGTTCCAAGGAGATATGCCTCGCGAACTCTCCGGCTACAATTCGTAGATTGAAATGCCTGCACTAACTTAATCAACTGAACATATAATTAGCGTGATTATGTTAATTATTCAATTAGGCATTTTGAATTCTCGTAGAAGTAATGGGCGCCTCATCGAGTAATCCAGATCAAGGGCAAGAATTGCGTTGACTCCTTCGCGCATTTTTTTTTTTTCAAAGTTAGGTACAGCTTAAAAGGAAGGAAAAAAAAAATCCCTGCATATGATCATATAGGATCCTCTGTGAAAACCCGCATTTTCCCAAGTAAACCCATATGACCCTACAGGACCATGACCCTTTGGTCGGTAGGTCGCACACCAGAGTGTGTGACGACGATGACGAACGGTGAATTTCGTGAGAGCGAAGAAGCCGCAGCGCAGCTGTCGCTGTGACAAAAACCAGAAAAGCTGAGCCCTACAATAGTGAGCTACATGGACTATGATCCCAGAAACAATACAGCTGAGCGCAGCAAAACCACACCTTGTTCCAAGGCGCCTCATCGTGACGTTTACGCGCGGGAAACAAAAGAGCTCTCGACCTCATTCACGCCCTAGCTATCTCTTCGGTGACAATGGCCCTGCCTTTGGAAGCCGCAAATAGTGCGGTGTCGCGTCTTCGACGCCGAGCGCAACACGCCGTGCTTACGGCGGCAAGTGAACCAGGGCGCGCCCCTTGGAACGCAGGTTGCGAAGTCCAACGTAGAGAGTTTTTCAGTGGGCGCGACAGCAGCATGTAGAATTTCTCCGAATGCGCTCATAATTAGCGCTATATATACTGCCGGATGAGCGAAGGTGACCGCCGCTAATTACCAGCTCTTGTTACGGACGAGAAAAGGTTCGCGAAAAGGTTCGCCTGGGCCCGCGTGTTTACAAATTTGCCCTCCACTTACGCAATCGGCCCAGCTTTGTCGTTGCAAACGCACTCCATGCATAGGGCCAAATAGGCACAAGATGCGATGGGCGTGTGGTATGCTTGGCAAGTAATGAGCAACTATAGTAGGTCTCTTAAAGTGAAAGCTTTACTAGCCGCGAACTTGCGATTTCTCCGTGGCCGTGCTCCGAGGGTGTACATGACGTCACACCGCGTTTCTCGTCGTTGCATTCGCCTCCGCTCGCTTCGCCAGCTGCGTCGCATGCCTGATAACGTCGGAGGATTGAAAAGCAGAGTTCGCGTGCGCCGCAACCACAGTCGAGGCAGCAGTATGGACGGCGACAATTATACGCAGGAGGAGGCCTGGAATCGACATCGAAACGAGATGAAGAGGAAACGAATCGCCCAGGAAACAGACGAACAGCACGCCGAACGACTGGCTAAACGCCGCAACATAGATAGACAACCAGACTAACCTGGACTTGCAACCAAGAGTAACCAAGGCTAACCATGCTATGCCTTAGCTTTCGGTACGTGTATCCTGGCATAGCCGAGCTAAGCCACTGCCAATTTTTTTTTTTTTAGTGCAGTCGGCGGCGGCTGCGTGTGACTTGGCTAGAGTCACACGCAGCTTTTCACCGTTTCAGACATCAGGTGTAAATCTGTGGAGGCTAGAGATACTTCTTCCAGCGGCTGCGTCCGCAGTCGGCAATAGTTTGACGTTCTTGATCGTAGCTGTGCGAAACTGTTCATAATAGAGGTCCAGTATTGAACGAAGAACATTTTAATCCTTAGAAACAAACCAACGGTTATACGGTTATCTAATGCGGTGTTTCAGATGACTTTGTTTTTCATTGCGTTTCTCTTCGGGCTCTTTTTATTGGCAGCCCGTCGCGACAGCCTCACGTGTACGCCCGCGCGAGCACCCGCCTTTGGCGCGCAGCGATACGTCACCGAACTTCTTGCGTAGCTTCCACAGCGTTGCACCTGATGCGTCTAAGCGCGGCCGGGCGTCCCTTATCTTGAAAGCGATCTGTGGTGGGTACAGAATCCGTGTCCGCAGAGGGCTGATGGCTTCGTGTGTGCTGTGTTCTCGCCACTTATTTCGCGTTGAACCGAGAGGCAGCGCGAAGGGTAATTCGCTCGCAGCTGCCGCTCTTCCTCACGCCAGCGTTTTGAGAGCAATTGAGTGTCCGCTGTCGTCGAGAGCGAGATGTGTTTCATGTTTGCCACTGCGTGCGTGACACCAGGCTGGACAATTTAGTTAATAAGCTAATGTTTACAAGTTCATACTGCCAATAAAACTAGTATTCTTACTTCGTGTAGCTGTCTCATAAATTGCTATCGCAATCCGTGCTTCGCCTTTCGGGCGAAACTGCGTCGTTTTCGAAAGAAAGGCGCTTCCATGGGCCAGCGAACTTCGGCGCGCACGCGGGAAGCAGCTCCCAAAATATACCGACTTCATAAACCAGGCGGGACTCGCATTCAGGCGCGCTTCAAAACGGAAGCGGCAGAACAGTGAATTACCATAGGTGCAATGCCTTCCTCGACACTAAGCGAATACCTTTCGAATATTATTGATTGCAACACTCCATAGCTGTCGCGACCAACGCGTCGCACTTACGATTTTTTTTTTACGAAAATATTTCACCAGATCAAACTCAGCAGACCAAACAAAACAAGTTCAGTAATAGGGATTTTCACGTTTAATGATACGAGTGTGCATCCGGGGCTTTGCGACAGGAGAACATGCGGTCAAATAAAACGGAGAGTCCATTGAATACGTTGTATACTACACCTATAGACAACGCCGATTCATCACCCCTTTCTTCTCTTTGAGCCGTTCTCGGTATTTTTCGCACACGTTTGATGGATCGTGGTAGAACACGAAACGCGTCACTAGGAGTATTCCTTGAGCAAAATGACAAAGCCCGTTCCGCGCCTTATCCGGAAAGACAGAAGTTTGAAAGAGTGTTGTGTCCTTGCGCATGACTGGCTGCTCGAGTGTCGTGGTCATTGCTCTTCATGTGTGGAATCCGGCCAGATGCACTCGCGTCGATGATAAGAGAGAGAATGCTAGGCAACAGCTGCGGCGGAGCAGCCCGTTTCATGACTTGTAGCATAAAGCACAATCATCCCCACGATTTCTGGACATGTACACGACGCGCTATCCCCTGGCGGTGACCGCGCGCCGCTTTCAAACTGCGCGGCAATCAATCAAATTGCAAGGTATATTTTTATTGCAACTGTTCGAAACGAACAGGTTCGCTGGATATAATACGTTTGGGGTTATTCACGGTGGCACACGGCGTCTGTCCTTTGTACAGCGAAGTTGTATACCTCTACCGTCCAAGGAAATTATCGTGTCGCTGTAAGCAAAAAACTCCCTATACGTGGGCCGATGCCGGAAATAGTGCGATGCCGGGCCGACCCGCGGCGGATGTGAAGCAGGCCGGCGTTAAGCACTCCCCATACGTGGGCCGATCCCGAAGATAATACCAAGTGATAAGGGTTGATAAGGGTCGGATCGAGTCCGACAAGGTTGATAACGACTGATAAGGGTTGATAAGCTTTATACTGGTCGGATTAAGTTTCATGACATTGATAATGATACCGGGCTGCATGGAGATGAGCTAATGGTACAATGCTTACGCATGCATAGACGACTCCCAGAGGAGTTTGTGCGTGAATTTTTATGCACTATTTCTTTACAGCGATTACTCACACCCACGCACCCATGAGCACGCATGTGCACGTGTCCCACACGCACGTGCACGCTCCCAAATGTGCTCGCACAAGCGCACGCAAATCGCGCTTGTGTGAAACGAGCCCTCCAAGTCTCCGTTCCGGAACCTGAAGCTTTCAAATCTGCGCTTCTTCATCAGCTGTGTCATAACTCCACCTTTATTTTATTTGTGTAAATATGTACCACTCCTATCTGTAACGCCTCGATGGCCCTGATAGTAACCATATATATATATATATTTATATATATATATATATATATATATATATATATATATATATATATATATATATATATATATATCGCATTGCGACGCGTGCGACTGTACAGATTTTTTTCGCCCCAATCGCAGCATGTGAAACAGGCTAAGAACAACTTCGACTTCATCAATAGAGCCTTTCTTCATTTTCGCTCGCTTTCCTTGGCAACAGCATCTGTTAGCTCCGCATGTCTGGCCGCGATATTTCAACATAACAAGCATACAGGAGGGGAGGGGGGGGGGCAAGGAAAGCTGACAGCTGCTCCGCTATTTTATTTATTTATTTATTTATTTATTTACATCATGCTGCAGGCCGTGTGGCCCAAGCAGGAGGGGCATGGTAACAAATAAAAGTACAAGTATAAAAGGCAGAATTGCAAAAGTATGAAATTCAAGAAATGAGACAATATAGCGCGAAACAGCAATGTTCGTTAGGAAATACTAATAATATGAGTTTGAATTGATTCAGGTGAGTTAAGATGATGGAAAGGGATGAGGTTCCGTTCTTCTATAGTTCGAGGAAAGAATGAAAATTTAAAGAGGTTTGTCCTGGCAACGTAAGGGGAGACAGCGAGGGGGTGGGAATGACGGGTTTTCCTGGATGCAGAAAGTGTTATGTATGGACTAGTATCTAAAGAAAATTTACGGTTTATCAAGGAGTGAACTATAGCAGCAACTATAATGGACTATAATGAACTATAGCAGTAACTATGCAGTAATGGGGTACCCCTGGGCTTAAACAAGAACCTTGTTACCTTTCTAAGACGTTCATCAGTTCCGTCTAATGAAGATGTTTTGAAAACAACGTCCTTTAAGTTCTGGCTGGAATCTGCGCTGATCCACCGTGCTAACACCGCCCTCACTAAGATACCGGTAGACGGTTGTGATTTGCCTCTTGCTCCGCACTTAAAATGCACTCACATAGCTTTATATTCGGGTGCACTCTTCGTTCACTTGTTTTCAGCCTAAGCCTTACATTTCTTCCTCCCCCTTCTGTCGCCAATTAGCCCAGCCTTTTCCTGAGCTTCTCGTTAATCCCGCCTTAGGGCTAGGGATTCTGAGGCACTCCGGTCGTGGCGTCGTGATAACATGACTACAGAACCCCGCTTGTGTCGTTTTTGGTGTTTTTCTGCAAGCTCGCCATCCGACTCCCCCATAGATCACCAATTCTCCGGTACGAGTTTGAATACTTGAGCTTCGACTTCCGTCAGAGGCAGTGCCTTCGTCTCGTCGTTCGCTTTCGCTTGAAGACATTCATATAGAGAGCGAGGCATTCATTAATAGATGCCGGAGATGTTTGCCTGCAGCCACGCGCCCAGCGTTCTGCGTTATAGGGCTAGCTCGTTCTTTAGTAGTCAAAGTTCCCCGGATACATTCGCAGTTGATAAGCGAAAACGAAGGCATGCTTCTCAAATGACGAGTGCGATACATGAAGTGGCGGATTTGTACATAGTTCAGATTCACGAAGTACTGTCAAGAAGAAAGTGTGCCGCGGCTCGCTCTTTCATCTTTTTGTGACTGTGGAGTCTTCCTCGATTCGGAGAAGCCTAGCAGAGAGAGGTGCTCGACACGTGTAACTATACGAAAACGTGTGGTGTAGGCGACTGAAGCCTTTGCATAGGGGTGGTCGCGCAGGCGGAAGTGGTCGCAACAGTGCCTCAAGCACGTGCTCTCACCCGGCCGACGCAGTCGTGCATGACAGTAGAGTTTTAGATTAGGGGACGCAAGTGGCTTGTGTACGCAAGATCTAGGGGCGAAGGTACTGCGCATGCACAGACGCGGGGTTCTGGGCATGCGCAGTGTAGGGGTCGAAGGCGATCCCACCGCTGCCACCAGTTGTAGGAGTCGAGGACGGACGTCGGGAGGAAACACTTGGGAGGTTTATTTTACATTATTTACAGTGAGACGTCAATGAACAGTCGTACAGTCCTTACGGGCCGGCAGCAACTCGGACGCTGCGGCCCGCGGCAAGAAGTTCGAGAGAGGTGAATCAGGGAATGCTCTAGGAATCTCTGGCATGCTCTGGGCTCCCGGCCTCTCTTTTAAGCCCTTCAATGTCTGGAAGACGCGTCATGTTCGGCCAATGGGAGAGTCCGCTCAGATGACGCCATTTTCGACCAATGGTAGGCGCCCGTGCGGTGGTGTCACACCCGGCGGCTCCCTGCGGCCTTGCCTTTCTGACTTGCAATGCGCTCTTCAAAGGCGGACGGGGCGACGCTTGGGCCCCAATTGTCCGAGGGCCCCCTACTCCCGGCGGTATGGCCTCGCTGGCTTGCAAATGCCCTCTTCAAAGGCGGCCGGGGCGACGCTGCCAGGCCTTCCCGGTACATCACAGCCGTCTGGCTTCGGGACTCACGTTACCTGGAACAGTGCCGGGCTATCCCTTCGTTTTCTGGAAGAGTCAAGCATTGAATAGCTCCACCGGCTGTGGGGCCCGCCGACTTGTTTGCACGTGTCGTGCCTCCGGAATGTGGCATCCGTGCTCCTGCATTCCCTACTTAGCAGTGGTGCGATTCGATGTGGTCTGGGGAACTCGAAGGGGGCCTAGAAAAAGGTCCCGTATCTAACAGCAGTAGCGTCGCCACTAGTTCTTGCGTACGCAAGCCGCTTGCGTCCCCTAATCTAAAACTCCCCAACAACTTTCTCTAAGGGTGCGCGCCGTCAAAGGATTCTTCTGCGCACGGCCGACCTTGACGGGACTCTGAAACAGATGGGAACGAGTGTGTGTACCTGTCGCGGTCGGTTCTCGCTCGGCTGTACCAGCAATCTGTCGTGGTTAGTTTTATTCCCTGCATGGTGGGTTTCCACTATTGGATCACGTCGGCTTGCCTGACTGGCCTGAGTTGGCGATTGGTGGAGAGGCCTGCGACTCCCACGGGTCCGCGTGTCCCTTGGATGTCGAAAGAAACTGATTTAAGGAAGGGGTCTCAGTCTTTGTGGGGGGGAGCAAGAAGACAGCACTCCACGACGCCACTTCACCACGACATATCAGGCCAGTCATGGCAATCCTTCGACGACCGCTATGCCATCGCTTTGTATGTTGTATGTTTGACACGTGTGCAGTATAACTTTAAATTATAACAAGTTTAATAAATTTAGTTTGGCAAATAGTACTCTTCGTCGTCGTCGTCGTAGCGCTGATCTGCGTTTACCTCTGTCGGAGCTTTCATGGTTGTCTCTCTGGTGAGCTGATGCGTCTGAATGCAAACAGCTGCGTCACTTCTCTACGATATATACAAGCACTCACAGTAATAAGTAGCTACAGTGCCTGCTCGAATTCACTGTCTCTAAAGAAGGCTATAGCAGTGCGTCTGTTAAACGCAAATCACTACCAGAGCAGCTGCTCCAACGCCCAATATATACATGGCGTAACTCAAAGGAGTCGCTACATAAAAGAAGACATTCAATCTCCTTTCCGTATTGATGTCAAACACGCACACACACGCGCACGCACACAGGCGCCACACAATCACAGACACACAGCAAAAAATAACGGGAGAAGAACGCTAGCTCAAGAATCTGATATTTAGTGCAAAAAAGAAAAATTATCGTGCACCGCCGCGCTTGGGGCGTGAAGTCAAAAAGCACCAGATGGTGTAAAATGAACACGGAGGCCTGATAGTGCACTTTTCAGCTTCTGGACGTTAAAATTTAACATAACCTAACACTTTTCGCAATGCTGTGCACTGGAATAACAACACGACTTTGTGCATATTTATCACATACAAGATAACAGCGAAAAACATCGTGAACGATCTGCTCATTCTGCGTACATATCGCAAGACAAGTGCAGTATGTACGGTGTGAGAATAATTAAATCACAGCCTTCCGGCGCTCGATAACGGTGCGGAATGTAGATTCCGCAGGGCGCACACGAGATCGATATATACGCACAGTCGCGCAGACTCTTGAGAGTGAACATAACCTCCTGTTGATTCGAATTTTATCATGAAGCACGAAATTACCACGAGTGTCCACGCTCGCCTTCATTTAAGCCACAACTGTAATCGTTTCGTTATCCGAAAAATAAAAAAAGAAGGAACTGGCCTGATTGATGCTAACGATTATTTAAGTGGAAAATTACTGTATCAGAACATAGTTTGCCCTATAGATGCGTTTAATATGCACTCAAGGTAAGGGAAAGAAAGAAAGAAAGGAAGGAAGGAAGGAAGAAAGAAAGAAAGAAAGAAAGAAGGAAAGAAAGAAAGAAAGAAAGAAGGAAAGAAAGAAAGAAAGGGAACGCTTGGCACAGACGCGCATTTGCTTCGCACACGCACTTTTTCTTTCTTTCTTTCTTTAATGACTTCCTCCGCGCCGTTGACATAATGATGCCGGGCTCAGTGGGCTTTCGCGACGTTTCAACGGTGCAAACTTGCTCGAGACCGTTTTGAACTCGCTCCAGACCAGATGGTGTAGATGGTGTGGAATTGACGCGAAGCACTTGTGGCATACCACCGCCGTAAGGTTTACGCGCGTAGTCCGGCGGTCGCAGAAAATCGTGCTTCGACAGTGCAGCGAAACGGAGGAGGACCGCGCGCTGTACATTCCTGGCCGTTGTAAATGTTTTGCATTATAGGTGACGTTCGGTGGCACAGGCAGAGGCATTTATTTTATGTTCTTTTTCATGCCCCACCACATTTCCTTCTCTTTTTTTTTGCGTGTGTAGGTGACTTCCGCAAATAGCGCCGCAGCGCCTCCACGCGGCACTGTGGTTGTCTATAGCGTTGAATTGCCTTGAACGTTAGTGCACACACACTGACGGTGCTGTATTTGCACTGCTGTCTGCGAGAATCTGGGTTCGTGAAGCAAATGCACGTAGGAAACTAGGACCAGCGCACCTCTGCTAAAGCATGCAGACGGGTTGCTTCAGATTGTGAGGTAGCATGCTAGGTTTATCCCGTAGCTTGAAAGAGACCTTTAGGTGGTACTGGAGTTCTCTCAATGTTTTCCTGGAGCACCGGGAGGGCTCTTATCAGTATCACTCGAAAGAGAAATAACACTTACCAGTCCCATTCCGGGACTCCTTGGTAAATTTATGCTTACTGGCCCATCACGTTTTTCATAGGCTGCACCCGAATGGGCTTCCATAATTTTTTGTGAATTTCGTGGGGGAGTGATGCATTATCCCCACCTTATCATTTGAGAATTCTTAAATTTGTAAATGAGTTGGGAAATTGTAACTGCGCTTAGCAGTCTTCGACTTAAAGGAATGAAAGACTCGCTGGGATCCGCGGTAACGTTTGTTGCCCTTTTTTTCTTATTCCCCCCAGAGTATGATTCCTCACAAAAATTTATTCAGAAGTCTTTGAAGTACCATTGGTCAATGTTCAGTCTCGTATTAAAAAGCCATTGCAATTTCGATGAGATATCACTGGGTTAAGTGTTCAGGGTTCTTGGATATTGGCCACTGAAATTTTATTTAAACACCATTGGACACCTCAATGTTTAATAATCGTTAAGTTACCATTGAAAATCCATTGTCCGTTTTGTTCGTTTTGTTGAATTGTTGTGGGTTACCATTGATGTGGCATTGAAATGATAGTGTGGTGGTTCTGTTGACCTGTCGTTGAGTCATTGCACTGAAAGTGCGTTATGGCCAGTTGAGATGGCATTGAGATTTCAAAACTCTCCACTGAAATATGATTGATATTTCGTTGGGTTAGTGTATTTTTATTCATTTAATTTTGAAATTTCTTTGCTATTCGCACTTGCATGCCCCGGTTCCTGGTCATAGCTTTCTCTAAGACGAACAAAGGAGAGACTGATCTATTTCAGGTACCTTTATTTGCACTAAAATGCGTGCACATGAAACATCAGAGTACATAAGGCACAACTGCATGGAAACTGAAAGCATAGGCTAGTGCTTACAGCACTCGTAACAGTTGAAATACATCTGAAAAAAGAACTATACATTCGAACTCAATTGGAGCAATCATTGTGGTCTTCTCTTGTGACTTATCTTAATGAAAAGAAGGCTGACACCAAAGGCAGGGCTTATTAAGCACAGCCTTGTAACAACTTACTTTGAACACACGAACTCTTGAAGCTGACTTACACGTGTGAACATACAAAAAATACGTTACATTAAAATTTATCACACACCAGTACATCTCAGGATAATTTGCGGCTGCCTGTGAGAAGATAAAATAAACAGATTGGAAGCAAATGACTTCACGCAAATATATACAAGCCTTAGCATACGCCTTTTCCCACAATTAAGATCTAATGAAATACCTGAGTAGACTCATCTGCTGCTTTGAGTTTTTTACCTTCGAGATATGTATATCTTCATGTTGCCCAATTATTCTATAAAATAACATCACTTAACTTCTATATTAATTGACGAGACGTCATTTAGAAAGTTGTTGGGCATGGTGACAAACAACTGAATCATACGTTTCTGACAAGCCAGCTGTGCTTTCTTCAGAAGTAAACTTCTAAAGCTTTCGTGTACTGAATGAAGCTTGTCTCCCTGGCGCAAGTCAAGAACTAACTGCGTAGCGTTGAATTTCTTAGGTTAATTAGGGGCAAAAGAGTTTATTGGTGGAATTTCTTCACTTTAGTGAGCTCATCAATTTTTCTGGGCTTGCACAAAGCTAATGCAAGCACTTCTTTGGGCCTTTTCAACCATACCCAGCAACTAAGTGGTACCTCTGTCAATAAAGAGCTAAGGCAAAGCTAGCGAATGCTTTCAATATAAGTAAGAGAAAAAATACTTATCTAGCACAAAAAGCTAATAGTAACGCACAGCTAGCAGAATTCTCAACAACGGAAAAATGGTCACCAGCACTTGTAGCATCAAATAGCCCAGAAATACTCATTATAAAGCTTGAGAAAAAGTTCCACTGACAGGACAGCCAGATTGGTGAGCTAGGGAAAAACGCAAAGAAATGCACATACAAAACACCATTTATCTCACTTGCGCAGGTGCAATATAAATAAAATGCCACCAGAATTTCACTGCATAAGATATATAAAAGTTGCATAAAAGTTGGGACAAAGCTGTAACTGAAAGACAAAGGGATAGCACCCGTGTTGAGAAAAAGTGAAACGAAAGCGATATACATCTTTATTTAAGCTCGTGGCAAATTTTTATCCAGTATATACAAAAGAACACATGCACGTACACCATAAAGAAGGTTCCTGCCCGTGGAGAATGCAGTACAGCGCAAGGCAGCGTCATGAGAACCGAAAAGTAGAGCTTAGTGCGTTTTACATACCGTTGCGCCAATAAACTTCAATCATCATCAGCTTAGTGTGTTTAAAAGCTATGAACGCTTGCATACCTACAATCAGGTATGCGACATGTCATACCTTGCATGGATGAAATTTATAAATCTTACACACAGATATAGTTATCATCAACCTTATTGGGTGCCTCAAGGGAGTCCTTGAAGTTGTACTACAGCAATGTGCAGGCAATGCTAAAAACAAACAGAACTTATAGCGTTCTTGCATAAATAAGCAATGCAAATAACTTCATGTATCAATTCTACGGACACTTCCGCAATTTGGCGTATGTACATACTGGACAAACCACCCACGCAGAGACGAGAAGGATGAAATAAGGTAGGAACACACGCGAACGCTGACTCGACTAGAAGTTTATTCGTGAAGATAAACATTTTAAGCGCACTAGTCAACGTTATAAAGAAAAGGCTGTGCATGAAAGCCGTCCAAGAAAAAGCCCGATGCGGCAAAAAAGAAAAGTAACGAAGCACACGTCCTGTAGACTAAACATGTGCGTCAAAAAAAAAGCACATGGAAACTGAAAGATTTGTCATATAAGCGATACAACCTAACGAATAATGTTATAGCAACTCTTTCCCTCTAACGGTAACAGAAAGCTTGCTTATGCATTTGTCTTCTTCACGATAAATAAATAACGATTCCATAATTCCTCTTGTGTTCTGCTCATTGCATGAAACAATTGTTTTTTCTTCCCTTAGAGAAGAAAAACAATTTCGTTTTATCACCAAGACCAGGACGCCACAGTAATTACGGAAGCATTATTTATTGATCACGAACGAAGCAAATGCATAAGCAAGCCATCTGTTGTCCTTAGTGGGAAAGAGCTGCAGTTCTTAATAGAGCATTTCTCGTTAGGTAGTATCACTTATAGGACAAATCTTTCAGTTTTCGTTTTTGACGCACGTTTACATCACATGACATGGATTTTCTTCCATTTCTTTTTTTGCTTGTCGCAACTGGCTGATTCTGCCACGAATGCATGACTTTTATCTTTGTCAGGTTGAGCAATGCATTTAATACCTCTGTCTTCAAAAACAAAGTTCTAGTTGAGTCAGCGCTCGTGTGTGTTCGCACCTATTTCATCGTCCTCTTCCGTTTGCGCTGTTGTCTCAACCACGCACGCACCACTTGGTTAGGCTGATAAACATTCTCACTAGAAAGAGGAAATACCTCCGCTCAAGAGGTAGCCCGGCCTTTACAACTAAAATGCAGAGCAAATCAAAAGTAAGCCTTCACAGCACCCATGTGGCAGTTGTCACACCACAGAGCAGCACAAAAAATAGCTAAAGATCCTGCTTGACGGAGTGTGGCAACAGAGATGTGCGCTTCCTGGTGAACTAGTCGCGGATCAATGGAGGTCTCTTCGCAAGAAACGACGCCAAGCTGTTCTTCATGTACGACACGTCAGCACCTGGGCATTTGCTGCATGTGCAACATGCGAGAAGGGAATGCGGACAGAAAATGAAATTATGCAGATTAAGAATCTGCCACACACTACGCATAACTACGCACTAAATAGCAGTAAACAGTGTAATGGCAAGTAAAAATTGGCGTTTCCTTACGAGGGCTGTCGCCAAAAAGGAAGAAATGAATTAATGAACTTTATTCCCCTTTTATGAGAGGGGAGGAGCCGGGGGGGAGAGAGGGAGGTCTAAGTACTCCAGTCCCAGCAGGCGTCCATCACCACATCATATGGCTAGAAGTCCGCCTACCAGTCGTCGTAGGCCTCCGCTACCTCCTCAGCCTACCTCAGGACTCGGTCCTGTAGGGTGGGATCGTAGTTGCGCAGGGCAGTCTCCCACAGCTCCGCGCTACTAATTAATGATTTGAAATGGGTTGCTACAGTAAATCTTACCCAAGATATATAAGCACAATGTTTGTTTCGCAGCGAGGAAATATATTCCTGGCTCTCTTGCAAAACCAAAGACCATGCTATAGTGCACAGCCGACACCAAGCAGCAATCCGAATCTTTCGGTAGAAGTCCAGCAGCAGGGCAGAGCTAAAAATAAGCCGCAGCGATGCGCGTGTGAGCGTGCTTGTACGACGAGCGAGTACCGGCACCGCTTCTTTGAAGATTAGCATCCGCTGCCGCGCGACTCCGATCACTCCGCGCCATTTGTGTGCAGCGCGTCGCGCACGCGTCCGTGTGCGCATTGTGCTCTAGCGTCTGTGCAGTGAGCTGTCCGTGAACACGCTATTACTCGCCACGCAAAAGGTGCTCGAATGCGGCGCTTAGCTTGAGGCGCCGACGCGCCGGCAAGCGTTCCTTTCGCTTCTGCAAGCAACGCTCATTCGGATCGATCTAACTCAAAGAGGCGGCAGAGAACGGTAGCACGTTAGCGTTATCGCCTGTTAAAAGCGTGCAGTACGCCTTCCAACGGCAACGCGCCACGTTTGATGAAGATGCCTACTGTGCCTACTGCGGTAGGTTTGGCGGCGATAGGTGATAAGGCAAGCCTGTCGGTGGCTGTCTTCTTTGGCGGCGTGGCCACTACGCCTCTGGTCATTTGCGACGTGTATCCACGTAGCGTCACCACGTCGGAGCAGGTGTTATCGGTAGGCCGTTCTCCGCACATCCCGAAAAGGCAAATTATATTTTGCGGCGCACTGCGTCATTAGCCACAACGCAAATCGAGGCGCAATTAAAGGGAAGCTGAAACGATTTTCAAATTCCATGAACTGCTGGGGTTGGGAAGAACAGACCTAGTAATTTACGGTTCTGAAATTTTTTCTTAGTTTTGTTAATACAAGGGGCAGAAATTCCTTTCTAAATCCCCTCCGCGGACACGCCCCCGTCGCTTCTCGGAGTGCCGGGTGAGGAGGCATCCGGAGGAGAGAACCGGCGAGAGTGACGTCATTCCCGGGTTGCATGCCGGCCATGGTGCCGGCTGACCGGCGTGGTGACCGTGTGCTGGCGTGTTTGTTTCCGTCCTGCGCTTTACTAAACGACTCTACGAGAGATCTGCCGCCGCTGACGTTTGCTCTCTTTTGCAATTTTCGTGAACTGTGCTTCCTTTCTGTGTTGTGTGAGCGCCTACAGCCAAGGGCGCCCAACATCCCCTCGCTCTGTGCAGCATTCGGCTGTGCGAACACAGGCGGCCGAGACGATGTGGTGTTTCACATGTTCCCGAAGGACAAGAAGCTAGCAGTACAGTGGGTCCGTGCGGCGAGGAGAGAGAATTTAGTGCCGACGAAATCAACTGTGCTGTGCTCGGACCATTTCCGCGACAGTGATTATCATCGGAGCTTGACAACGATGCGGGCAATCGGTATTCAAATTTCAGTGTTCCGGTGTCCACATTGATGCACTCGAGAAATGCGAACATTTGCAGCCATGAACTGTAGAATGCCGCAGGGAACCCATTTTTTTCGAAAAGTGTTTCAGCTTCTCTTAAACCCCTGCGCGACAAAAGGTGATCACACTAACCGTAAGGTATGCTATGAGTCACTACAGATTTCAAGAAAAAAATTAAATTCTGGCATCCTATGTGCCAAAACTGGTGATTATGAGGTAGGCCGTAGTGGGGGACACCAGATTAATTTTGACTTCCTGAAAATTTTTCACGTGTACCCAATGCACAATGCACGAGCGCTTTTGCATTACGCACCTTTGGAATGTGGCGCCCGCGGCTGGGTTCGAACCCGCGATCTCGAGCACAGCGGCGCATTGCCATAGCTACATGAATACCGCGGCAGGCACCAGTATCTATTGAGCAATCTGCCACTAGATGAAGCTCCATGGTAACCAGGTCGGTGATATTCATCCCAGCCACATTTTAACCATTCCTGCATTTTAATCTGGTATGCATTCACGAGGGTTTACTTGCATTTTATCGCCGCTATAAAGAAGCACTATACTTCAAGACCAGTCATGCATGAAATATCAATGTTAGAATGGATGAATAACTAACGTCGCGGCTCTCTTGAGTTCTTCTCAATGTCTACTTAAATGCCCTGAAGGGCAGCGTGCCTGTCACGTATCGGAATGACGTAACAAGTGCTGGGACGGCCCACGTGAGCCCCTATGAAAGACGGCGTGGCTATTGTGCAAAATTTTCGCTGTGCAGAGGAGCTGCTCCTTATGTTGCGAGTGTGTGCTCTCATACAAAGTAATGTTACCTAAGGTAAAGTTATTAGATAACCCGCCGTGGTTGCTCAGTGGCTATGGTGTTGGGCTGCTGAGCACGAGGTCGCGGGATCGAATCCCGGCCACGGCGGCCGCATTTCGATGGGGGCGAAATGCGAAAACACCCGTGTGCTTAGATTTAGGTGCACGTTCAAGAACCCCAGGTGGTCAAAATTTCCGGAGTCCTCCACTACGGCGTGCCTCATAATCAGAAAGTGGTTTTGGCACGTAAAACCCCAAATATTATTATAAAGTTATTAGACAGGAACAACTGAAGCAATGCAATTTTACGCACGTGGGACGCCGCTGCATCTTCTTCACCTACCATTGTTTCAGTCGAAGTAGCGGCGGCAGCAAGCGCTAGTTTCGGGCGCTTTCGCTCCAGGGCATGTGGTTTGCATGGGAAAGTGAACGGTGTGCTTAACATCTCACGCTCGTCGAAGTCAAAATAAAGAAAAGGCTATGTGCTCAAGAAAAACGCAATTACTTACCTATGTGCAGAAGTTTGCCTGCGGTTGGTTATTCGCCTTCCTTCCTATAGACATCATGAATTCTGCCATGCAACTCATCGTAACTGCCAGGCTGGAACATCATTCGAAGACCAGTAGCTGGGTCAGCCAACGACTGAAACTGATAAACATCCGACTCAATTTCATGGGGCCATTTCACTGAAACGTACGTCATGATGTCCAAAAAGAAAAGAACAATACTTGCACCTAAAAGTGCGAGGCGCAAACCACCGTACAACCAGTACAACCGTAACCGCGTAAGTGAGTCCAAAACTGCTCATAGCATCGCTCTCGTATAGAGTTATTAAAACCTTTCCAACAAAAAATAACCGCACTGAAAAATCCCTAATTATTGCTAATTGTTCTCATGCAAAACCTCATAAATTTTTAAATGACTATTTAATTTGTAGGGTAATCAATAACTACTACGACCAACAAAAATGTGATTACGAAACTAACGATTCACTATGCGTACTAGTTGGTTTTTTATTCTATGACGTCGGCTCAAAACAAAGTTAAGCATGCGCGCGCACACACACCCAAACACTGACGTTTATACGCCAGCCAAGATGTAGCATTATTACTAATGTCTTTAATTTTGGAAAAAAGCACTTTTTCAAAATAATTCGCAATGCCTTTGCAGACGACGCGGCGACAAATAAGGTATAATCTGAGTCCGTTACGTTTGTATTTCTTTCATTTCTCTTTAGCCTTCTTTAATTTAACTGAATATAGGAGAGTTGCAGGCTTGGGGGATGACGCTTCGGCGAGACGTAAATAAGTATTTTATCGCATGCTTCTTGTAAGGCAAAAGTCAGGATTAGCCGCTGAAACTGCGATTAGCTGTCATCCTGTTGCGGCTGTTGTTGAATTCGAAGATCGTTCAAGTCAATGGTTATAGCGGCTGCGCGCTGTGATCTCAAAGCGCGTTTGTTGTTTAATCTTTGCTACCGGGGCAGTCGGATAAAAAAAATGTTTGCTTTCTAGACAGAGGGTGCAGCGCAGGAAATTCGAAGACCTCCCTTGTGTAGCCTGTGCGCGCTTGCATCCCGCGGTTCCCACAGTGCGTCGATACGATGAGGTAAAGCGGCGTCAGTGTCCGCGCCTGCTTTACTGCCACCAGCTGCGCTGTCCCCGCATCTACGTTTAGGGAACACCACGCGCGAGGAGTCGCCGTGTTTGCAAGTGAATTTCGCGTTTATCTGTTCCTTGAAAGGTGCGTATTTTGGACCCTACGTATGGCTACGTCATTCGGTGCATGCTAAAACGACGATGGCATTTGTACGTCGGCGAGCAAATGTTAAAACATTATGAACTTGGGTGATCATGAAGCTGGTTCGACGTCACAGTTTCTACGTAGCGTAAATCGCTACGAACGCGGGCAGGTCCCGGAGATATTACAGCAAGTGAATTTCGCATTTATCTGCTCCTTGAAACGTGCACATTTTGGAACCCTACCTATGGCTACGTCATCTGGTGTATGCTAAAACGACGATGGCATTTATACGCCGGCGAACAAATGTTAAAACATTATGAACTTGGGCGATCATAAAGCTGGTTCAACGTCGCAGTTTCTACGTAGCGTAAATCGCTACGAACGAGTACCGGTCCCATAGATAGTACAGTCTAACACGGCGCCTCAAAGCGCGAGCCGTCGCAAGACGAGGAAGTGACACGGGGCGCATGCGCCGAGTGTTTCAAAAAGCTGTCTGGCTTTGGAACGAGAGAAGCGCGCGCGCTCGTGGCCTAAAGGCTAGAGCACAGGGTTGCTCCAACCTTTAGGTGCCACCGTCGGTCACACAATTCTCTTTTTATGAAAGCGAGTCGAAAAAACAACCTACTTACCCACTGCAAAGTGAGAAGAATGAGGCAAAGAATGCTTGGCATTAAAACGTCAAGTGTCCCCCTCATATGCGAGTCCTAATTATTATATACTGGAGTCAACTGCTACACAACAAAAACTAAAAAACCCAGCACGAATTGCCCAATAAATTATTTATTGGGAAACTCTCAATGGTAATATCATTGTACAACTGTTGAGGGAACTCCACAAATGTTGAAATTTTGTTGAAAGTCCTTCGATTCAACAATTGCCCAACAATACCTGAATGATAAATCAACAGTCTTTTTTGTGCGGGTATATAGACACTACTGGGCTCATTTCTTTCAGGTTTCCCTCCTCTATGCGCTCTTTTCCCGGTATCTCCACGAGAACGCGCAATTCGGCGAGCATCAACATCATCGCGTCACACCACCAGGGTGGTGCACGTCGTCAGAGCATCCATTCCGGCTGTACTCGCTGCTCAGACGAGGGAAAAAGAAAGAGAGACGACCCTTCGTTCCAGCACCGCTAGCACTTGCATCGATTAAAATGATTTATTCGTCTTTCCTTTCCTTCTTTCTTTATTTTCTTCTTTCTTTCCTTCTTTCTGTCTACTGTTTTCCTTTCGAACCGCAGCTACAATCAGACCGCTGTGGAGCGCTTCGGTTGCGCCGTCGACATGGGAGTGCTTTTCTCTCTCTCTTTTTGCGTTCCTTTTGTAGCGCAAAAGAGAGCCGCTCGACAAACAGCATGCGCACATCCAAGTGCTTCTCCTTTTTCCTCCTGGCCGCCCCTCTCTCTGGCCGGGCCCTGCGATCGATAGCGCAGACGTCAGCGCTACAGCGACCTCCGCTCCGGGCCTGAGGACATGTAACAGTATACCCGAACAAAGATATCATGCGTTCACCAATACGGCGCGCTGGGACGCTGGGGACAATGCGCGGCCCGGGCTCCGCAGTTGGGCCGCCGGTCCGTCTTCCTCGAAGCTGGCCGGCCAGCTCGTGTGTGTCGCGATGCGACCCGTAGTTTTGCTTGTGCGCCTCACGTAAACAAGTGCTGCAACATTCGTAATGCCCGTTGCACGGCAGGTACGCGGTACGTGTGCCAGATGTCGTGGGCTCTCGAGTCTCGCATTGGATCGATCGTCTGACTCTCGGTTGAAACACTACCGTCGTATTTCTAGTGCGAAGCATCCTTTGCCTCATTCCAGGGACATGCAATAGATGTAATTGCCGTGTCGCCTTGTGTCGGGACCTCTTCCATAAAGTTGTGCCGATCTCACGCACTGTGCGAAGAAGGTTATGCGAAGCATTTTGCGAGTTCTGTAGCCTTGGTTGGGGTTTCGCAAGGCGTTACCGGGTGCACCGACGTGTCTGTGCAAAACGCACAGTTGTCTGTTTGATGACAGCAGCAACACGACGGTGACGGCTTGGCTTCTACACCGGCTGTTCGACGTGCGTTTATGACATGCCAATTGTTGAATTCAACACGGGTCCAGCAGTGGACATAATTATAGGCTGATCATTATGGTGATCATGATGATACAGGTACTCGACGGTTGCGAGATAGAGGCACACGGATAGTGAAGTCCTCTTTTACTAAGCCGTCACACAATAAGATACCATAACAGGGGCTGCGGGCTTTTGTCAAGCTGCTCTTAGGGTCAGCTCTTACCCGCAGCCTCCTTAATCTGTTTGATGGAAATGAAAATGTATTTTAACTTTAATGCCAATCTCACGGGCTGCATACCTTAAGATGACGATGGTTTAAAACCTGTTCTGAAAGAAAGCGTGAACAGGGGAACGCGGGGCGCGTGCAGAACGCATTCTTTAGCAGTGGCGGCACAGTGGGTCCGAAGCCCACGCCTGCGCTATGTTTCTGTAGCACTCGCCGCATGCCTGGTCGCCGCCGTTGAGCGTGTCTCGTGCGGCACTCCGCTTTCCTTCTCACCCTTTCGCTATACTCTCTTCCACCGCTTTCCTCCCTATGCTTACGCTGCACCCTCCTCCTCCGGTTTCCTCATCGCACTCTCTTCACTCTTGCCGTCTTTCATCTCCCGTGCGCTCCACGTTCGCTCTTTCATCCTTCGTTCGTTCGGTTACGAGGGATGCCGAGGGATGCCGACGCTTTACGCAGGAGCGGACGCCTTAAGAGCTGCGCTCTAATAGACGCGTTGATGAGTAGGGAAGGGGATAATAACAACTACTACGCGGCGCTCATTTCTTGTTGGCCCTCGATCACCTGAGTGGACGTCTGTGTTCTTAGTATATACTTTTTTATGCGAAAGCGTCAAATGGTCCATTTAGTGGAAAAGCCGGTGTCTGTCGTCTTGAGCAGCGAAACGCACGTAAATTTGGCGAGTCTGTGTGGGTCGCTCAGTATCTGGGCGGGTATATTTACCCGATATATATATATATATATATATATATATATATATATATATATATATATATATATATATATATATATAATGTGTAGAACAATGGTAATGATGATGATTCATATCACCATCATCAAGATGCGGGGCAGAAGCTTGGAGGTTAACAAAGGTGCTCGAGAACAAGTTAAGGAGCTCGCAAAGATCGATGGAACTAGGGGTAACGTTCAGTAAGAGATCGATGTGTATCGGAATTCCAACGGAAATAGCTGATTATTCTAGTTAAGATGAAGAGAAAAAATGGAGCTGGGAATTAAGTCCATGTAACTCATAGGGCAAATAGCCGAAGGACCATTAGATTTCCACAATAGGTGCCAACGGAAGCGAAGCCCAATCGACGACGGCGGGAAATTAGATGGGGTGATGAAATTAAGGATTTTGCAGGGCCAGGTTGGAATCAGATAATGTAAGGCAGGGGTGTGTGTGTGCGTGTGTGTTGTGTGGTGTGTGTGCGTGCGTGTGTGCGTGCGTGAGTGAGTCAGAAGAACTTCAGTTTGGCCTAGTTGGTGTTTACTGCATATCATATTGACCGCAAATAAAGACGGGGACAGCGGAAGAGAACACAAACCGTTCGTGTTGTTTTTGTGTTCTTTTCCGCTGTCCCCGTTTTTATTTGCGATCAATCCGATATGCGATATGGAGTGAGTGATATAATAATATTTGGGGTTTTACGTGCCAAAAACACTTTCTGATTATGAGGCACGCCGTAGTGGAGGACTCCGGAAATTTTGACCACCTGGGGTTCTTTAACATGCGCCTAAATCTAAGCACACGGGTGTTTTCGCATTTAGCCCCCATCGAAATGCGGCCGCCGTGGCCGGGATTCGATCCCGCGACCTCGTGCTCAGCAGCCCAACACCATAGCCACTGAGCAACCACCGCGGGTATGGTGAGTGTGTGTGTACTTCCAACAAACTGACAGTATACGTCTGCAGTAACTCTGACAAAGACTACTCTTTCCTGCGCTGCACAGTTGTTTCTAGAAGTACCGGTCGAGTTGGTTACATACGCATCAGTAGGCTATGTATTAATGTGGTGTGCAACTGCTGTGTTTGACTCTGAACTGGGCCATTGAACCCATGGGCGCCTTTGAATACACAGTGAACGATGCACGTCCGCGCGCACTACCTCTTTTCTCGTTCCTTCTTTTTCAGTTCTTTCCACTTCAACAGCGTTGAGTAGCACACGACTCTATATATCAGGCAAAATCTGGTTAACCTCACTTTCTTTCCTTTTTACTCACCTTTCTTCATCTCTCTCTCTCTCTCTCTCCGCGTTAAAATGACCGGCGTGCCATTCCCGATGAGACACTTTCCATGTCAAACCTCTTCTTTACGGCTTCAAATAAGTACGGCACGACGTACTTGTCTCTTTGATGAATTTCAGGTTGGCAGTTACCTGCAGACGGCCTAAGTGCTGCACTGGTTTCACCATAATCGCGTTTTCAAAGCTCAGCAGGACACTTATGTCGCGTTCACCGCACTCATCAAGTACGCGCGCAAGACGAAGAGAAGGTGATGAAATATGGAGACGGTCCAGGGATGTGTGCACACGCGCCATCGGAAGTGCCATAGTCGTTATACGGTCGCTCATCCTCGTTCTCAATGAGAACGCCTCTTCTCGCACGTCTCTGAACCCTTTAGCGCGATCGAGCCTTGCCTCTTTCGCGCATGACAGCATGCGCATCACTCTCACTGCTGCAGAAAGATGTCACTAATAGCCTCGCATTCACGTTAGATGAGAATTTCTGACGCCGGGTCTGTTGGAGTGGTGGTGCAAACAGAGACATCCGAAAGTCTCCGTGGCGGCGCATTATATTAAAAGCGCTCCACGAGGGCTATCGTCTCAACACACTATACTTTATAATATTAGGAGATGTTTGACGATAGCTCGTCTATTTAGGGCAGGCGCTGGCGGCGCTAATTGCAAACACGGAGGCACACTACATTCTAAGCGAAGTAATTGTAAAAAGTACCTAAAAAATTGCCAGTTTCGCAAGGGCGAAGCAATGGCAGCTGTAACAAGGTCTAACCTTGAGCTTGAGCTCCTTCGGCGCTGCGGCATGTTGGCGAGGCGCAGCAGGCAAGGCGACTACCCTTACAAAAATTTTTATAGAAAGTCCATAGACAGTCCATAGACATTTGTCTATGAAGTCTATGGACTGTCTATAGACATTTTTAGACTAGTCTATAGACTGTCTATAGACTTATAGCCATACACTTTTTATAGACTAGTCTATAAAAAGTCTGAGTCTATAGACTGTCTATAGAGTGTCTATGGATTAATTAAAATTCATGTTTGTAGACAGTTGTCTGCAAAATGTCTATGGACAAGTGTACAGGCTTACAGTTCTACTTTTGTGAACTGAAGTCTATAGAATGTCTATAGACATTCTATGGACTTCAGTCTACAAAAACATAACTTTATAATCCAATACACTTTTTTCTATGACATTCTGCAGGCATTTGCCAACAAACATGAATTTCCATTAACCTATAGACAGTCTATAGATACAGACATTTTATAGACAAGTCTACAAAGAGTGTATAAGGCCATAACTCCATAGCTATCGGCTATCTACAAGTTAGTTTACATTTTTGTTTACATGTGGTAGCAAAAAATTTTGAATGTATTTATGCATGTGCACATGTTGCTTTTCATCTGCACTTATGCATTAACGTTAGTAGATTAATAATGCTCCTGAATCAGCTGTACTTTCATATATGTTGCATAAACAGAAAGAATTTAGTGCTGAATCATGCACTGACAAAAAATAAAACAAATGCACCGGTAGTGGATTAACTGTTTTTATTGCACGATATAATAGATGAATTTCTTAAAATGCATGTCTTATGCTATTATGGAAACAGAATAAATATTTGCACTAGTTCCCCTTGGCAAGCATGTTGGACAGGCTGGCCTTGACCTTTGTGTCATTAGTCCCAAAGGTGCTGCAGGTGTATGCTGCAAATAAGCAGATGCAGCAATATCAGGCAAAAAATAACAAGTGTGTATTCTTTGTATGTTCATTAAGCAGCTTAATATATTTGCTCAAACCATCTAAGTCAATACTTATGCAATTTAACTATGACTAAGGGCTGCTTGTCAATACAAATCAGTGCCTTTATACAATGTTTTATCTTATGGTATGGTAAACAATTAAACAGTCAATACTGCTGCTCGTGCCAGCAACAGTATGTTCCCTTTTATGACAAGTTCATATACGATGCATTAATGTACTTATCCCAAACGATCTCTATAATTATTGCTGAAACGTTACCCAGTTGGACTGTCTGTACATATTTTTGGCTGGTAGTTAAGTATGCCCGTGCAGAGGGATATTTTCAGAAGACGTGACTGGAGTATTCACAGTATCATGCCAAAGATTTTAATTTATATTGCTTAATACACATTTAAATGTCTTTCTCATACTCTTAAATGAATGGGTCATTGGCCATAAATTCAACAGAAGGCAGATGGATTGATTGTATTGATATGGTCACTTAGTTTCTTACAGGTAATGAGGCCTCTTGGGCATGCTAACAGGTTTCCAAGTTAGGTATACCACATGAGCACCCGAAATACCACACAAGCACTTCGTGTCATGGCACGATAGATATGCACCTCCTAGGAAACAGAACTGATAGTATAGTTCGAATGAATTCTATCACAGTAAATTATTTAAGGTGCTTTCAAAGATGAAATTTTTTTCTAGGGTTTCGAGGTTCAGGACTCTTAGTTAACACAAAAAAATGAAACAAATTGAGTAAGAAATGCTTTGTCAGTATGCTTGATTTTCTTTCTTTTTCAATAAATGGAACCAATTTCCCTCAACTTTTTATGAGGTGAAACGTTTTAAAAATATATTTAACAGAGAGATTCTCTGGAAGCTTTGTACGACATATAAGAAGACAGCATATATGTGGCAATTTAAAATTTTTCGATCTTTTTCCAAGCCTTCCCTGGCTGTCTTCATGAAAATTTTCTGGCAATCTATGACGCCCGCAGCTTAAGTGCAATAAAAAAAATATTGTGGTTTAATGCTTGCCAAGTAGTGCCAGTCCATAATATTTAGATCAAACGAATAACACGTCAGTCACTTGACATGCAGTATTAGATTCAACTCACTTGAATCCCTTGTTTAATAAAGCTGAGAAGGGCTTGGGCAAGTTCGTAATTGATGGCCACACGAGTACAGCACAGAAGACACGGACACAGAGACACACACGTAAAGCAAATGCAACAATGTGAGGGAAAACTATTCAACGAGTTATCTTTACGGTTCAATAGTAGTTTTCTATATCATTTGCTCTCATCACTTATGCCTCTAATTAACTTTATTTACCTGCGGCTAAAGACTACATGGCAATTGAATCAGTACCATTATGATGTTTCGTTATATTACAGTATGATAAGCAACGAGAAGAAAGGGGGTTAACCGAGGGGCCCGATTTTTATGTCATATCATAAGAAGCCAACAAACACTGACACCGAAGACAACATAGGGGAAATTACTTGTGCATAATAAATGAAATAAAGAAACGATAAATTAATGGAAATTAAAGTGGATGAAAAAAACAACTTGCCGCTGATGAAAACCAAACCCACAACCTTCGCATGCGAAGGTTGTGGGTTTGTTTCATCCATTTTAATTTCCATTAATTTATAGTTCCTTTATTTTATTTGTTAAGCACAAGTAATTTCCCCTATGTTGTCATTGGTGTCAAAGTATGATAAGCAGTTAGACAACCGTAATGGTCGCCGGTGCCAGCAACGGTACGTTTCGTTTCAAGACAGGTTCCATGTGACACACAGTGTATTTATAAAAATAAAAGAAATGCGAGAATCCCAAACTATTCCTATAATAGTAATTGTTGAAGCAAAGATACCGGGCTGGATCGACTGTGGACATTTTTCAGGTGTTAATGCAATATGCCCGTGCCGAACGAACATGATCAGCATAGTGACTGCAGTTTTAAACAATCACGTTAAGAATTGCAATTTATTTCCGCTTCGAACAGTCTGCAATGTCTCTTTTCTCATACTTCGAGATGAATACATTTGCCACACTTTCAGTAGAATGCACATGAATGGGGGCGTATTGATAACGTTACTTATCAACTAAAACATGTTACGATCTCTTAGGTGAGTTAAGGGTAGAACAAATGCAATGTCCACTAAATTATTTGAATAATCTGTGCGTTATCTACTAAGAAAAGACCACCAAATAGATAATCTGGCTCTTTTTTCTTTTGTACAGAGCATATAATATACAGTCTGTCCAAGACGACGGCACTACATGCAACAGTAATGAAAACCGGAACACTTATTACGCACTACAAGGGCTTCATACGAAGCACGACTGGCACAATGCGAATCTGCGCCAGCAGCTGCCTAGTGATTAACAGCACGTAAACTGGATAACGCCGAAGCATCGAAGGCGCTTAACGCTTTTCAAATAGCCCGAAAGATAGCTTCTGCTGCTAAACTGTTTATAAAAGTGAAAAAAAAATTTCTTCCAACTGTCATCAAGCGCGATGCCTTCAGTTTGAAACGTGTAAAGGTGCTTCCACGAGTAACTAATTTATTGTTCTAAGACAAATTTTTTCGGCTAAGTTGCGAAGCTGCGAGTGACTGAGCTTATCGCAGGTTTCATGCTCCAAAAGTTTTTGTGGTTGCATATATTTAGATTGGGCGAATCTAGATATTTCTTCAAGTTTCGCGTTTTGCTTGCGGTAACTTCCCAAAATTATTTAGATTGGTTGCCAGGAACCTTAAAAACACTGCTACATTTAAACTATACGAAAACCGCAGCGCACACACTGCTGATGCATGCCCCGCAAACACGGCCTTTCATCCTAGTACGCTAGCATTCATTCAACTGTACGTCTCGGTTTGAAAATTCCTAATGCTAACACAATTTCGAGATATATACGTAAAGCGTGTCACGAGAATTTCACTACACATGCGGCGCAGCGTTCATCGCAGCCGGATCGAGCGCCACGAAATGAGATCTACCGCACTGGCTGCTCAACACACACAATCCGCTTAGTGGCAGCTCAGTATCAAGTTAAAGCATGGTGTATTTCCTTTTTTACGCACCTAAACTATAACGCTAAAATCAACAAGCGTGAACGATCGCTTGCCGTAAAACATTCCGTAAAGTAGAAGTGAGAACAAGAGCGCGTTATCAAATCATGAAAACGACAAACCGATACTATGCCCGAGTCGCCTGCGCTACATGCAGCTGGTTCGCGCTACGAAGTGCGCTCACATAATCATGAGCTATTGACGCAAAACATCTTTTCTAAAGCTTACCGTGCAGTGTAGTTGACGTGCGATGCCACAAAGAAGACACGCATGCACAGACACCAACGTGCAGGAAGACTACGCACACCGCTACAAGCGTTTACGTGCCTGGCGCACGCGTTGAGAATTCAAATTGATGTGGACAGACGGCGCACCGCCGCGCATGCGCAAGAGCTCTGCGCATGCGCAGGAGCTCCGCGCGCGGGCGTGCGCGCGCCGAGGAGTGTGAGCGCCTTTTCCTCTTTTTTTTTTGTGTGTGTTTCTCTCTCTGCGCGCCATGCGCGCCGGAAAGTGTTGCTTTTCTTTTCCATCTTTCATCTTTTTTTCATGAACGAAGGAAATGCGCTGGCAGGTTGTATTACAAACGCTGTGGGCTATCGTGCTGGATGGATGAATGTACTGTTTGTAAAAACCGTTACAGGGCCCTTCAGACGCTTCAGACGCATTATCGCCAGCGACGATGAGTTATACAGCGCATTTGTAGCATATCTTCCAGCGTACCGCCAAATGTGATGCCCGTACGTACGTTAGTGCTAATTTTCCGCTGCGATGATAGGTCAAAGCAATCAGTACGGCAATGAGGTACTCATATGCGTGGCTGCGCAGGAATACCGCCGGCGAAATACTGGGTGGGCTCAGAGAATTTGGCACATGTTTTAAGTGAATGAGAAACATTGATGAGCTTATAGTGCAGGATATCAGTCAAGAAAAAACCGCCAGATGTTAGTGATGCAGCCGAGATATGAAGACAACGTGAAAAGTATCTGAGAATCGCACGACACACAACGCGCACACCAGATGCGCGACATCGGTTCATCGCACACTCACAAAGTCCGCGTTGTCAGTTACAAACATTACGAGTCTCTGCGCTGTTAGCTTGATGCCTGTTTGGAATCCACTCGTAGCTGAAGTTGGCGTTCATAACATCTTTTATCATAACTGGATCGGCGTTTTGCTTTCTTTATTCTACTGCCGCAAAAGTGATGCTATGACAACTGTGAAGACTGTCTTGGTATTGCCGAGAGCGACTACGCAGATCATGTCATGTGGTCAACAAATGCGGAAGTATACACTATATGTATACCAAAGTCTACAAGTAGACTCTACAGCAATCTCAGTTGTATACAACTTCAGTGGCTTACATCAAACGCAGCTCCGTATTATTCACAGGTGCTTGCAGGCGCTTCGTTGCAGCGTACACGGGTTGGGCCCAGATTAACGATGTTTGTCTATTGTCAATCTATAGACGCCTTGTAAACCTGAAGCAATAAGAATTTTACAGTATCGGCTGTTTTATGATTCATTTTACGCCTTACCACAATCGGTATACGGGCTGTTCGCGCAAGATAACATGACCATTGGTGACGTCCCACCCTATGGCCTTCACCGGCGATGATATAGGAAACCGTGGAAAATAATTCGAATTGCAAAGAAGTATACGGCGTGTTTCACTTAATTTGAGCCAGGTTTTAAGATATGCAAATGCTACGTAGCTGGAGAGAACCAAGGTAATGTTGTTTACCATTGCTTGGAGGCACTCAGAATAATTTTTTTGCATTCCCCTGATTAAGTAATTAGTGTTAATTAATTTCTCAAATATTTTAATTAGATGAAAATTCTCAATGGTAAAATTGTAAAGCAACATTAGAAACTCCCGATACAGTTTTCTGTTCAACGCGCGCTCCATAGAAGTGTTTTTCCGAGTGCGAAGAAGTCCGCGATTACACGCAATGTGACTCGAGCGGCCGGTCGCGCAGCAGTATATATATGCGAGGTGTGACACAAAAGAAACGAGAGTGGTCCAATAACTTATTGTACATACTGAATCAGTTCTCTGTGACGTTATCACCTTCAAAGTAATCATCCCCTTCAGCATTCACACACTTCTGCATTCGGTGCTGCCATTGCTGGTAACAGTTTTGGAACTAGGTTTTTGGAAGGCCCTTCAGGAGATTCTCCGTTTTTGCCTGAACCTCTTCAACCGAGATAAAATGGGTTACCTTTAAGCAAGATTTAACTTTAGGAAGTAAAACAAAGTCGCATAGAGCGAAATCAGGTGAATAAGAAGGATGCCCCGTCACAGTAATGTTGCTGGCCAGAAACTGCTTGACAGATAGGGCCGTGTGAGCGGGTGCATTGTCCTGGTGCAACAGCTATCCATCACTCCACAAATGTGACCTTTTTTTCCAAATTTTTTTCACGAAGCCTTTTTAGTACTTCAGTGTAGTAGTGTTGATTAACAGCCTGACCACTGGGAACCCACTCAATCATTACAATTCCATTAATGTCAAAGAAGACGATTAACATTGCCTTGAATTTTGATTTTGAAATGCGTGCTTTTTTGGGTCTCGGGGATCCTGGAGACTTCCACTCCATTGACTGGCGCTTACCTTCTGGGTCATAGGTAAAAATACATGTCTCATCACATGTTACAACTGATTCTAACAAAATTGGCTTGTTTGCAGTGCGTTCTAACATGTCCGCACACACGTCGTTACGGCACTGTTTTTGGTCAACGGACGGAACTTTTGGAACACAACCTTCGCGCAAATCTTCGTCATGTGTAATTCGTCCATTAAAATGCATCGAACAGCTTCCCTATCCAAGAGAACCAACTCCGCCACTGCACGAACACTTAATATTCGGTTACCAGTGATCACTTCATGAACTTTGGCAATGTTTTGGTCTGTAATCGCTGACCATGGACGCCCAGCACGTTCATCATCTTCCACACTGCCCTTTCCCCCTGAAAACCGCTTATGCCATTCAAACACACGTGCACGAGGCAAGGTTACATCTCCATAAGGCTCGGTTATTATTTGAAATGTTTCCGTGGCTGATTTCATAAGTTTCACAAGAAACTTAATGTTGATTCGCTGTTCGGTTTTTCCATCAGACATTTTCCCGGCATAATGCAGTTGCACGTGTTCACTCAATGACGCAGCACTCTCAACTGGCGTGATCGGTTCCATCGAAACTGGAGGCATGAATAGAGGATGTGTGTGGGTTTACGTCAGCAAAACAGTTGTTGCCAACTCCACTCTTTTTTCAAGCTACACACTTAGTCTCGTTTCTTTTGTGTCACACCTCGTATATATATATATATATATATATATATATATATATATGTGTGTGTGTGTGTGTGTGTGTGTGTGTGTGTGTGTGTGTGTGTGTGTATGTGTGTGTGTGTGTGTGTGTGTGTGTGTTTGAAGAACTACGTAGAGTAGGAATAGACAAGAAGAAATATACACCTTATCGACTCTCGTCTATAGACAGTCTAAAGACGAAGAATGAACAACAATAAAGAGAGACTGTATCGACTTTTGTCTACAGAAAGTCTATAGACAAATGATAGAGAAAAATAAATAGAGGGAGTATCGACTTTTCTCTATCGGTGTCTGATGTGGGAAAGTAGGCAAAAAAGAAACGAACACTATATCGACTTTTTTCTATGGACTGTCTATAGACTGCGAATAAACAAAAAGAAATAGAAACTTTATCGACTTTTGTCTATAGACAGTCTCTAGACTTTGTATCAACAAGAGTCCAAATCTATAGAAAGGCAAGGTCGTCTATAAAAAGTCTATAGACTTTCTATAGACAGTCTAAAGTCATTTTTGTAAGGGTATGCTGCTGGGCACAAGGAACAACGTCCTGGCAGCTCCCAGGCATCTCCCAGCGCCCTCGTGATGAGGAGACCCGCCGGTGGCTTTGCATCGGACCATGATTGTGAACGTAACAAGACAGACGGGAAACCATCGCCGTTAGTCAATGCACAGCGAAATATTAGGTTACGTGAGCTAAACCTTTACTGCCCGCTGAGACTAGTGCATACACAAAGCAGCTCAGCAAAAACGCTATAGTGCGCTTACAGTGTGCGTGTGCCCAACGCTCGATGCCAGCAGCGCTCATGCCAGAAGCAACTCGTATGTCCTGGGACGCATTAGCGGACGATCGCTTTCGGCGATACTATCGCTTTAGTGTCACGTATAATGCCCAACCAGCCGACCGGTTCATCCGGTTTCGCTCTACCGTCCAGTAAAGCGCGTACTGAAAGCGATAGCTCCGAAAGTGACCACCCGCGAATACGTCCCCAGGCTCCGCCACCGAACAGAGCGTGGCTGCGTCTCTATGACTGCGCCACAGAGATGGAAAACGTTTCTTTCCTTGACGGTGTCATAAAGCTCCCATTTCCGAGTTAGTGTGCGAGTGGATTTGTGTGCGTTAATTTTCTTCTTCTCTGTTGTCGTTTGATTGCTTGTTATACGTATGTTAAACCTCTAGTAGCATGTTGGAGCCTTTTACTGGGCTAACCTCGTCCACCTAAAATTTATCTCAGAAGCGCGCACATATCTTGACGTACTGCATGTTGATGCGTATACGGTTTCCTTCTGATGCATTCATGAAATACGCAAGTTGTTTACACGGTGGTTGGGCTATGCGGTGTCACTAACGTAACGTGGCAGCGGCGCAGGTTTTCAAGGGATTATTGTCCTAAGCTAGCGGTCTGGTCCAACGCAGCACTAACATTTTGAGCAGTTTAGGTCGCAGGATACATAATGCAAAATATCATATTGTTTGGTTCACTAGTGCAGGTTTGCAGGTGGCTATAGACCCTTTTCACAGCGATCCCGTGGTCGCCGCCATGTTTAAACATGTGTCGGTGCGTCCATTGCTTGCCTCATCTGTCTCGTTGCCTCCGTGTTTACATTGAATGGGAATAATGACGGTGCGGCTCGGCAAACCTCTATTTCGGCGTATGTCGTAGACGGTGACTGGGTGGGCGAAACGAAGCTTTGGCCACACCGCCAGAGGACATGGAAGCGTTTTCGAAGCTCATTACGTCTCGTCCAAGAGAGAGAGAGAGAGACAGAGGGAAGGCAGGGAGGTTAACCAGAGGAGAGTTTCCGGTTTGCTACCCTGCACTGGATTGGGAGATATATTAGTTAGAAAGAAGGCAAAGAGAGAGAGAGAGAGACCAGAAAGAGGTAACAGGAAAGGAGTTCCAATCACAGGCGTTCACACAGACAGGTCGATCTCAACTAATACTGCATAATAGCAAGCATTTGTACGAACTAATGTTGGTTGTTTTCCTTTTAAATGTTAATGATATAGGCAATGTTCTATTACTGTATTTATCATGCTTTCAGCTAACATTCTACAATTAGCAAATAGTGTCTATAAGCTCGCAATATATTTGCTCCCTATCTTTTATAACCCACTCCCATCTCTAATGCTGAAAGGTCCGAGGGTAAATAAATAAATAAATAAATAAATAAATAGGTGCAGTAGCGCTTGCATAGCCTCCTGATGCGATTATAAGTTGCGTCGATGTTGCAAAATTCTTTCTTCCGACAGAGGTTAGTCGTACTACTGGTTCGGCACGACGGAAAGCGATTGTCCCTGCACACTGTAGCGAGTGCACTGACAAAGAACACGACGAATCGTTTCCGCGCCGCCGCAACCGCCACATGCTGCGGTGTCGGCCATCCCTATGCGGAACGGGTGGGCATTGGTAAATGCAACGCCCAACAAACAGCCTACACAAAAGGGTCGCGCCTCTTCGGATAAGTCTTGGTGGAAGTCGAAGGCTTAAGGTTGGCCCTTTCTTACATCGGGATCTAGGGTGTACTAACAGGCGTGCATAAGATGTGGTTCATTCTACTCTGCTGTAGTGCATTGGCGTAAAGTAGGCGGAGCATCCTTGCGGCATCTGTCCTAGACAGCGGGATTGATAGGCGGTTGCCTTCTACACGAGCTGAAGGAGCAGCTTGATCCACACGTTCATTGCCGATGATACCACAATGACTTAGTAGCCACTGAAAAATTATTTCATGCCCTTTCTCAGTCAGGTGGTGTACGGCTTCTGCAATGGCGAATATCACCTGTTCATGCGGACCGCGCCGTAAGGCTGACAATAAACACTGAAGTGTCGTCTTCGAGTCGCAGAAAATCGACCATTTGTGTGTTGGTTCGTCGTTAATAAAGTGTAGTGCGATTCGAAGCGCTGCGAGTTCTTCTGCCGTCGACGTTGTCAAGTAAGACGTTTTCAAGTTGATAGTGGTGGTGGCTTTTGCGGTAATGGCCACAGCTGCGGTAGAGCTATTCTCCAAGACGGAGCCGCGGTGTATATGTGGGTGTAATTCCAGTACTTATCATATAATAAGAGCAAGCTAACCTGTTCAAGAGCTGGCTATGACATACCTGTGTTTTTTTTTCCGGACGCCAGGTATTATCAGGTTGATTTTTGGCTTTAAGGAGGAGGCCAAGGTCTCGCAGCAGGTGTGAAGTAAGATGATACAACCTCACGATGTGTTGGTACTGTTCGGCAGAACGAGGGACGTGGTCTCTCCGAAAGTAGAGAAGCTAGATGGTGAGAAGGAGTCCCGGTAAGGTGCCTTACTCGTACTCTTAGTGCTTCAACTGCGATATGCATCTAGATGAGGTGGTCTTTGACGATCGTAATAGTTACCGCCGTTCATGCTTTTCGAGGAAGACCTATACAAATCCGGAGCGCCTGGTCCTGAACACTTTGTATAGTACGTAGACTTGTTTTACTTGCGTTAGTCAATGCTGGCAAGCGGTACTGCAAAATTCCGAGAAAAAGTAACCTGTATAGTTGCAGCATAACGTTTGTGCACGTTCCCCAGGTCTTTCCAGCGAAGAACTTCAAGAGGTGACAGATGGCCGTCAACCGTTTTTGGTGTCAAACACATGGAGGCTGCATGAGCTGTCAGTTATGGCACCCAAGAATATGTATGACCGAACATACGGTATATAACATCTACCCATTGATTAATACACTGTAGTGCGTCACGGGCTTACACGTAAACGCCAAAAGTGCACATTTATTATATAAAATGTTCACACCTTGATTGCGGAGGTACAGTGCAGCCTGAGTGGTAGCTTTTTGGAGCATTGCACGTACCTTTAAGCGTGTCACTCGAGACGCCCAAACGCATACGTGGTCCGCGTACATTGATAATTTAACTGTGCTTGGAACCCGATCAAGGAGGCCAATGAGCGTGGGCTTAAACAACGTATAGGGCTCATTACGTCGCCCTGGATGCCGGCACAGTAGGTGTAATGTAGAGAAGTGTGGCCGTCATCGGTGCTCGCAAAGAAAGATCGCATAGAGAGATAGCTGTGTATCCATCGAAACATTTGACCACCGAGGCCTACTGTTTCGAGAGTGGCGAGGATGACTTCACGTGTAACGTTGTCGCACGCCCCTTTGACGTCGACGAATAAAGAAGCGCAGAGACGTTCGCGTCCTTTTTGGTGCTGAGCGTAGGTAACCAGGTTGACGACATTATCAATCGACGATCTGCCACGTCGGAAGCCTCCCATGGCATCTGGATAGACGTCGTGGTATCCCAAGTACCACTCCAGGTGTCCGAGGATCATCTTCTTCATCACTTTGCCCACACAACTCGCCGTTGCAATCGGGCGATACGATTAAAGCTCCAACAAACGGCGCAAGCAACGTATCCACTGTGGAATAAAAGCTACGAGCAACACTGTGGAGGTCACTTCGCGAGTGCGACTACAAAACTGCGTCGCCGGGCCTACAACCACGGTTGCAAGATGCGTGCGACGGTCGCTAGCAATTCTTAACATCCGCTGCTTGTACAAGAAGCGGAGCTAGAAATGTATTCCAAGCTGTAAAACTTTCCTCTTCCAAATTAAATCAGAATCGATGTCTTTTGCTCTTTGTCGTTTACTTGGCAAACACGTCGAACAAGTGGCTTCTCGTGTTTCTGACCCAGTAGCCTTCCTCGGTACAGTCACCATCTGATAGTTTATTTTCTACCTAATCGCTCCAGGGTGTACTCAGTTGCGGTATATTTGTTCTTGCCGGGCACAAGGGCGTGTGGCGTAAATGTTCGGGACTTTGTAATAGTTTGCAGCGAAGACGTATTTTCGCTAGCCGCTCGCTTAATCTGTGGATCGTCACGTAACGTTCAGCTTCGAAAATTAGTGCGCTGTCGGTGTAGTCCATCGCCCATGCGCGACTACATCCCGAAATTCAAGAGTGCGCCTATTCGCTTATTCTTGATACGTGGCCATAGAGTGGACGTAAATTTGGAGTGTAAGTTGGGCGTATGTGTGTACAGAAGGGGCGAACAACACTCTACGCCTTGAAGCGGCACTAGTCACTTTGTCAGCATGTAACGAGCGGTGCGCACTCTTGCCGACGTTTCGGATTTGAAGTTCCTTTCTTCGTAAGTTGTCGATGCAACTCTAGTCCATGAGCGAATATTATTCTCGAGAAAAAGCAGTCCATCTGGAACGGCCAGCAACACGGGCAGTTGTAGCAGTGGTCCGTGGGCTTGTCCACACACATTCATTCCATTGCTTATTATGCCAGTCACTATTTTTTCAGCGAACTATGCGCACGTCTTACCTCTACCGACCCACATTCTACAGCGTGCATGGAGCACAGTGAATCAGCTATCACCCAGTTTCATTTCCGACAGCTTACCACATGGCAGCAGCACAAGCACTAACGATTTCGCATTCGTGCCCCTTTAGCTTGAGGCAACGTGCGGCGAATAATGTCCCTCAATAGCGGCGAACGGCCAAAAGCGCCATCTAGTTCCTGTAGAACAAACCACTCCACAAGAAGTGCCTGAACATGCGAGCCAATTCGTCATATGTGTGACTTCTCCAGCGGCACGGTTGTCTCCGACCACGAAAACGGGCGAAATAGCTAAATAAAGCTATGCGCTTTGAGGAATCCTAATTATTGAGATGTGCGCCGCAAGCCGAACACCACCCTCTAAATTTTTTTTCTTTAGTACATAAAAAGAAAGCAGCGGTATGCAACAATCGACGCACCTACGGGCAATTGAGAAAGAATGTCGCTTCAATTTGAAACTGCGCGTGTGCCGTTATTGATCCGCCGCCCGCCCAATTAACCGGGTCCGCTGGTTCCTGCACAGCGCTCCGTGCCGCACCAGCCATCTCCGAGTGCGGCGCTCTTGATGTCTCTCTGCGGAGGCGAAGCCGGCCGGACTTACTGGCGGGCTCCGCGATATCGATTTCGCCTCGGGGCTCGAACCCCACTGCCGACGGTCGTTTCTCTAGATGAATGTGCACGCCGCCGATACGGCCATTTCTCCTTCGAAGCGATGCTTTGCTCGCTTTCTTTTGGCCGCTGATGGCCTCGTTAGCTGATGTACAACGCGGGCCATGTTGCGCGCTCGCCTGCAACGCAGGTGCTTTAAAGCGACAAAGCGAAGCTTACTTTGCTTATAACCCACTCCAGTTTTTTGCCTGCCACTATCTCTGAGGATATATATTGGTATATGGAGCACGCTGGCCGTTGTATAAATGCAGAGAAAAGAGAGTACGACGTACGTTGTTTGCACACAGCATGTTTCTAACATTTAGGAACGCAACCTTTCAAGCTGCTTTGTTGAAAACACGCAGACCAGATAGCTACAAGTTGTTTCGGAGGGGTCTATTAAATACGAATTATGCTGACGGTAAATATACTTCCTTAGACTTTCAACGGTGCGCCTCTAATGCAAGGGCTGCTACGAGGCGTGCCAGCATTTCCAATCCTAGGATGCTTCACGCAGTCTAATAAAAACGCAAGGGCTTAGTTGCTTTGGTACGACCAATGTTTCAAAATCCAGCGCTCTCATGTGAAGCCACCATGTTTGCTGTTGCAACCATGGTGGTAGTGATGGTAGTGGTAATGCAACCATGGGAGGTAGTGCGGCAGGCCTTTCCTCGTTACATGCGTGCGTTGCAAAAAGTCTACACGTTTCTTAGCGTATGTATCGAAAAATACAACACGCGTGTTCACGGATGTATGCGCTTGTGCACGAATGCATTTACATTACAGCGCGTTACATTCGCAGTCGAAATAATGTGGATACGGTTACCTCGTGGTAAAATAAAGCATGCTATCATTATGCTTCAGAGAGAGCTTTATGGAAACTAAATAGCAATTGATAGAAGACTCTTTTCATTTTGTATGCTACAATTGCCGGAACTGTTAGACCTTGTAATAAGGTGTTGAATTGATTAACTTGGACTAACGTTGATTGAGCTTTTTCCGCATTCGTAAAAGGCAGCATACGTTTTATGATTACGGGCCTTTTTTCGTCTTCACAGACTATAGGGCGAAGGCAAGTCTCGTTACATTTACCGGCTACATACGTGGCTGAGCTAATCCAGGTGTTCAGCCATTTCACTTGAGTGACTACGTCTACTGTGACGCTCTCTAAGCCTCTGAGTAACGACCAGAACAAAATTTGTGCCGGAGATTACGCCGCGACTAGAGCTTATAAGCTTTTAACCTTTCAAGCTTGTTTCTGGGTCACTCGAGCGAAACGGGATTTAGCTTGTTCGCTCAAAACTTCTTTCTCTCTCTCCCTCTCTCACACGCACGCACGCACGCACGCACGCACGCACGCGCGCACGCACACACACACACACACACACACACACACACACACACACACACACACACACACACACACACACACACACACACACACACACACACACACACACACACACACACACACACACACACACACACACACTTGCTCTTTCTCCCTTTTTCTTTTTCGTGTGGGTGACTTTACTCGGAATGTTACAGGGGATCGCAAGCGCAGTATCACGATGGTGTATCCAGGTGTGTAGAGGGGAGCGAGACATCACAAATTCACGTCGCGGGAGCTGAGGTTGTCTCAGCTTCATGCACTACGAGCTTTGCAAGGGTGTTCAAGTGAAGCGAAATCTCATACAATCCGTAATGCACGTTACAACGCGGCCAAATCCGCCGATGCTGCCCACTGTGTCTCCGTGAGGGAGGTGGCACCCTAGTGGCCTGCAATTTTTATTGAACGTCAAATGCCACACATGTTTCAAGACGCTCGGATCTCAGCAAGCCTGTAGAAGAGCAGCAAGATGTACCGTGCCGCGCGTTTGTATATATATATATATATAGCATTCTTTGAGGACATCCACGATGGAGAAGTAGGTGGCGCCCTCTGGGCGTGGTGGTGTGTGTTTGTGTGGAGTGAGAGAGAGACAGTGGTGTCTGAGCTTTAGGCCTAATAAACCTGACAAGGGGGGGTTCGTCCAGGATGAAGCCCCGGAGCTGGGGAAGGTGGACCGTTTCCTGCGCCAAATGCACGCCCAGCTGCGGGATCTGGCGGCATGATCGACTTGCCCACGCCTGAAAACACTGGCGATCGCTGCCGACGCCTTCATGGAAAGAGCGCCGTTCCGGCTATAGTATCGGACTCTGCCTCGCATAACAAACCACGTCGCGCACAAATTTGCATATTGAGCGCATGGCGTTCCCCATCAAGTTGCATTGCCCAGCATGCGGCAGTAGTCTTCTCTGTGCCAAACACTCCATTAGCTACGACCATGCAGGTGGACGCCCGTGTGCGCGTGGCCCCTTCACCCCGGTGCACTGCATCCTTCGTACCATCAGGACCAGTGGCCTATCGTTCCGGATCAGTTCATCGGCGTGGAAACATACCAACTACAAGCGGCACGACGACTGCAACAAACGTCATGCCAAATTGTTTGCGTTGGCGTCGGCCACATTGCATGCTGTTATGATCGACCTGTCAGGTGTGAGAAGCATTCAAACGGGCTTCCACATGTCAACAAAATTGCCCTCTTCTCCGAAACGGCGTCGCCCGTTTCCCCGAGCTGACGCAAAAGGATGGGTGAAGGGAAAGACAGACCACAAGGTCAAGATAACGCCACCCCGTTCTCCACGAGCTGATACGAAAGGATAGAAGAAGAAAGACAAACCGAAGGTCAAGACGACGTCACTCTTTTCCCTGAGATGACACAAAAGGATGGTCGAAGAGAAAGACCGGCCACAAGGTCGTCAACGCCACCCAGTTCTCCACGAGCTGACACGAAAGGATAGAACAAAGACAAACCGAAGGTCAAGACGGCGTCACCCTTTTTTCCCGAGGGGACACAAAAGGGTGGGCGAAGGGAAAGGCAGGCCACAAGGTCAAGACGACACCACCCCGTTCTCCACGAGGTGACACGAAAGGATAGAAGAAGAAAGGCAAACCGAAGGTCAAGACGAAGCCCCCCCCGTTCATCAGGAGCTGACACAAAGGATGGACGACGAAAGCACTAATGCTTCTACGGGCACCGGAAGAAGACGGCGGGGGCTACAGGACCGCCAGGGGTTATTTAAGGCCGTGCTGGCCCCCCGTGTTAATAAAAACCACTCGAGACTCAGATGAGTCACAGCCATGTACCAATGAAGTAAGTCTTTATTTTTTTCATCATCACGATGCCCGGCTTCGTCGCTTCCTGATTCTTGCGGTGAAGACCCACCTCACCTTGTCGAGATTGTAACAATGCAAGTTCGCTAGTAGACAGCACCAGGAGCGCGCCATCTGCCTCCAGTGCGGCCGGCTAAGGCACAACAGGCACCAGTAGGGACTGGCCCGGCGGGTGACTACAACGCCGCTATGCAAATTGCATTTGCAGCCGGAACGAAGGAGCCACTACTGGACGTTCGAATAGGGACAAAGACATTCCGCGCTCTGCTCGACACGGGGTTCAGCGTGAAACTGCTCGGTGTATCAGCAACCAGTGCGGTGCGCTCTTCGGTAGCCAAGAAGAAAGGCGAAGCTCGCCTGGCATCAGGTTGGTCCTGAAGCACCACGGCTACAAAATGCATAATAAAGTGGTATGGCGGCTCCCGGCTCCAGATTTCTGCCAAATCTGTGCCATGACATTGTGCTTGGCAGTCATTTCCTGACAGCCACTGGCCTGTCCTTGCACATTACGTTGGGAGAATGGAGCCACAGCTTGTCCCATTTGCCAACGCTGATAAGAAGGTTGTACCGGATCCAATGGAGGATGTCTATTGCCTTGGGGGTCTGTTCGAGCAACAGCCAGACACTGTGGCCTGTAACGCTTTTGCTAGCTTAGGGCAACGCTCAGAAGTGACGGACCAATTTAAGGGCTTGCCGGGAGAGTACGGGGCGCTTTTCACAGTCACCTAGTTGTACCACTGTTTTCGAGAACTCTATGGATGGATGGATACTGGATGGATGCTATGAGAGAGAATAACATTTTATTGAGTGAAAAGGAAAGCGGTGTTGGGAGTGGGTAGGTGGGTCCCTATTTCACGACTCCACTGGCCAGAGCTACTCTCCGGGCCTGGTCGAGAAGACTCCTCTGGGTCTCTAGGTAAGCATCGGCGAGGGTGGTTTCCCACAGCTCCCTATTTCTGACTTTAGATCCCAACAGAGGGCGGGGGGGGATTAAGCGTCTCCTTTGGAACGGGGTGGTGGGTTGCGCCACCAAGCTCTTATTATTATATTGTCCTATGTACTACCTACGTTAAAAAAGGAAATAAAGAAAAACCCATGATGAATTCTCATAACCATTCTTTCTGAGCACCTAGTGTGAACTTTGTTCTTGCACGCCTCCGTTGTTTGTCGTTTCCCTGCTTTTCTTCCACCAATCTTCCAATCGCCGCTTACTAATTGCTACTGCGTACATGTTTACTTTCGCCGTGTTCTCGGTGAACCCAAGGGCTTCAAGGAGAACAGTGTTGTCCAAATCGACCACTGCGCAGACATCTTCACATTCTAATAAAGCATGCTCCATCGTTTCCCTAGCTTTACCCGCAGCAAGCACATGTGTGCTTGTCTTCCTTATATCTCGCTTTATAGCTGCGTATTGTAAGGCATCCTGATCTCGATTCGAAAAGTAATGAGTTTTCCTTTGAGTTATCATAAATTGTTTCTTTCCTGATTTCGTTTTTACCTCTTAAGTAGTTATTCATGGCAGGTTCCTTTTCCATTGCCGCCACCCATGAGATTATTTCAGCCTCTCTGACTTTCCGCTTAACGTTCTTTGTTGCTGTGTTGCTCCCCTACAGGCCGCATACTTGCTGGTAAGCTTCCTGATTCTTTTTTTTTCAATGTAAATCAATGTTTTTCCTTTACAAATGCCACAACACTCTCCCAGCCCATTTACTTTCTTCCATATTCCTCAGTCGTTCTTCATAATCAATTTTACTGTGAGCTTCCCTCACTTCAAAACTTGCCCAGCCCATATCACCCTACACAGCTTCATCTGTAGTCTCCCGCGAGCGGCCAATGCGAGACGTCCCACAGACCTTTGGTTGCCATCGAGTACTGGTTGTACCCTTGATTTCAAGCAAACAACCGCATTTCCAATTGCAAGTCCTGGAACCATTATACCTTTCCACATAACCCGGAGCACCTCGTACCTATTGTACCCGCATAGCGCTCTGTGTTTCATTATGGCTGCATTTCTCTTCCCCTTCGCAGTTACTTTTTTTCTTTTGTTTCCAGGTGTCTATCACCTTCGTTTATCCATATACCAATGTATTCATATTCTTTTGCCCGAAGTATTTCTTGGCCCCGAAAAGACGCTGTCTGTTCACTGTTTTCATTGAAGACCATAACACCCGATTTTTAACGCTATATTTCAAACCTAAATTCTCGCGTTCCTGTCCACAGATATTAACCAGACGTTGCATATCACTTTGCTAGTCGGCTAGAAACACAATGTCGTCCGCATAAAACAGACCTGGAAGCTGCTGCTCTACTACTGCACCCGCCTGTTTGGAGTAGACATTAAACCCGATATTACTTTCCTCTAGCGCCCTTTCCATCCTCACCATGTACATCATAAACAACAGTGGGGAAAAAGGGCACCCCTGCCTCAGTCCCTTGTTGATATAAGCTTTCTCCTAGCTCCTCATGACTTCTGATTAAACGGAGACGGTATTTTCTAAGTAAATATCTCTCAAAAGCTGTATAAGATCGTCGCCTAAGCCTTCACCTTCCAGAATATCCCACAAATGTGGCATTCTACATTGTCATACGCTCCTCTAATGTCTAAAAAGGCCACATATATAACGGTCTCCTTTCTACTCCTGGTATTGGAATAGACTAAGGACAAATGTTATCCAGACGCCTACCTATTCTGAGGCCATTCTGAAGTTCTCCTTAAATGCCATTATTGTCTGTCCATGCTCTCAGCGTTAATGTAATTGCCTGCATTGCTAACCTGTATATTAGCGATACAATGGTCAACGGTCTATATGAGCTAATTCTATCTTTCTCCCCCTTACCTTTATAAATTAAATTCCTTCTACTTTGTCGCCAACAGTCAGGTATGCGCCTATCTTTTGAACTTTTTTCTACTGCTTTCAACTGAGCTTCCTTATTTTTCGACCAAGTTCAGTAATAAGCCTAACGGGAACCTCGTCTAGCCATGTGGCTGGGCGCTTCAGAATTTTCTCTTAGGCTTTCTTCCAGTTCAAGTTCCTCAGCATCAACTCCTTTTCCATCTGGTTCTCTTTCATGTTCTTTTTTTCCTCAAGTAAAACCTCGTCATTGCCTTGGAAAGATTCAGCTGTTATTTTTCGGATGTAATTTAATGCCGCGTCCCCTTCCAGTTATTTGTCTAGGATGTGTTGTATTGTTCCAGACTTCCTGTCCAATACGTTTATGTGGTTCCGAAATACTCTAGGTGCGGCCTTCTTTTTCTCACTTTCTGACAACCAACGTTCACTTTCACCTTTTATGTTTGCTTGAACCAGTATTTCAACCATAGATTTTTTTTCTCCCGGTATATTTCCCATTTTCTGGCTACTTCAGCCTGCGGCAACTGCGCTTTTTTGCCTGCCTGTGCTCTCGGGAGGCCTTCTGTCGTTTGGCGATCGCTTCTCGTATCTCCTTGTTTCACCAGATTTTCGGTTTCTTTTTTTCCTTTCCATGGAGCATGCTGCTTCTCTTTCCTTATTTCTGCCGTTATTACACTGAGAAGCTCACCATATTCCCATTATTTGCTTGGCCATTTGCCAAGTTCTTCCTCTACTTTTGTGCCTCTATTTGTTATTTGCTCAGCGTTCGAATTTGGACTGGTCATTTTGTGCTCCTGGACCTCTTTTTCAACTACATATACCATTTTCAAAATGATGCGCTTATGGTCACTCCCTATGCAGCTATACCCTTCCTCGTCAATGACAATTTTTCTCAACTTATCATGAATTCCTTCTGTCATCAGGCAGTAAATCAATGGTCGATTTCCCACTTCCCACGTGGTCTTCCCTTCACACTTAGGCCCTGTATTCACGATAACGAGGTTATGTTGCTCAAAAGATGCAGCATTGTCTTCCTTGTTGTTGGTATAGCCATCTAGATCATGTACATGGGCATTCATGTCACATAATAGGATCATTCCTGCACCATTCCCGAAACCCTAAATATCGGCAATTATACATTCCACTAACCCTTCATTCTTCTTTCTGCAATTATTTCCGGTCCACACATAGGGGGTTACGCCCAGCCAAGTTTTCTTTCCACTCCTTCTAAATTATAACCAAAGATGCTCTTGACATTTTGAACTTACTCCTTTCCATTTGGCTCCCTGATGGATGAGCATTCCCCCTCCCCTTCCCTTTCTTTCCGATTTAGTTCTGCTGCACCCTTCCCAAACATAATTATCCATCACTGGCGGCTCCTCCGAGTCCCTAAGGTTCGTCTCAGTAACCGCATACACGCCTATTTGTTCTCTATTTAACTGTTCCTCAGTCTCTACCCACTTTTCCTTCAGCCGCCCTGCATGTTTATGTAGCTTATTGCATGGCGAGCTCTCTTTCTTGTTTTCCTCCTTTTTTTATTATTGACGGCGATTCTATTCCGAGGTTCCCCTAGGGGACGTACCTTCTTCATTACTACCTACACTGGCCTCCTGATCGCCCGTGGGCCCCCCAAAAAAGCAACCATGCTACCAGCAAGTCGCTAGCCCACTTTTTGTCCAACCCTGTGATTCAAGTGGACCCGTCTCGCTGGAAACCACCACACCTTCTCACTTCCCTGTTTACTTCTACAACCTCGAAACCTTTCTCCCGGCTCATTGTTTACATAGCCTTATTAGCAGCCACTACGGCTCTTTGTACGTTACTGTCACGTACAGGCGCCTCCGGCACCGTGCACACCACAATCTTCACCTGAGGGGACCAGCTCGCACCAGCCGTCTACTCTCTTCGCCAAGCGCTGGGTTAGTCTTGTCCCTTTTTCGTTTAGGACATCATTTAGCCCACCTGCTACCACGACAAGGTTGCGTCCGCGGGCATTTTCCGCGAGATTTGCTATTGCTCGCTCCATAACAGCACCCAATGTCCGTCCTGGAAATGTACCTGACCGATAAGCACAGAATCTAAATCCTTGAAGTTCTGCCAATTATCGCCAATGATTTAGAAGTAATAAATGCCGCACAGACTTAAGGCGTGATGCGTGTTCACACGTCTTCAAACACGCGGCCACGCTCTCACTGTCCTACCAACCCAGTATTCCCGATACCAATGCATACACACTACAATCACTAATAGCGTATAGTCTTGCGACTTGCAAACTACTATTTAAGCGCTATAAAGACACGTTTCGCGAAAGGACGCTCTGACTATCCTGCAAAACCAAATATACACGAAACACACCTGCGCACACGAAAAAGAAAAGAAGAAAGGAAAACTAGCCACTTACTATTTCAAGGTTTCTTTTTTTTAAACCAGCAAATCAAAAACAGAAGCACGCTTAAAGCATGCACAAAAAAATAAACTTTATTTTCATCGCCGCCATGAAGCCATGGAAAAACACGTACGACCGCCCCAAACTTTGTCGCAAAAGCTGTATCAATACAGGTGACAGCGCCCCTGTGTGTACAAAAGTGTGTTCATTCATTTCATAACAGGAACGCATCGTGGACGCCTGCTTAGATGATATGTTGGACGCAGGCCTGGTCAGGCGCAGCATAAGCCGCTGAACAAGTGCACCTGTCCATGTGGGGAAAAAGTGCGGAAGCTAACGCGTGGCTATGACTACAGACACCTGAATTCTCGCACCAAAGTACCAGCGTACCCGATGTCTCGCGCTGATTGGCTGCTGGCTCAGCTGGGTAATGCCCAATGGTTTACGAGCTTATATACCTGTCCCAAGGGTTCTTACAAATTCTACTTCGGGAAGAAGATATTGAGAAGACAGCATTCATATGTCACAGGGGAACCTTCGAGTTCACAAGGATTCAATTTGGTGTGGCTGTAGGCCCGGCCTCGTTCCAGGCCTTAATGGACAAGGTTCTCGATGGCGTCTACCACCAATTTGATGGCGTCTACCACCTACTGACCGACCGACCGACCGACCGACCGACCGACCGACCGACCGACCGACCGACCGACCGACCGACCGACCGACCGACTGACTGACCTGACTGACTGGTGGACTGACTGACTGACTGGCGGACTGACGGACTGACTAGAAGCTCGTGGAAGTTTGCACAACCTCTCAGAAAACCTCTCCCGTATTTCTTTATTAGGCGGCGCACTTCTGTCGCTCCGTTGACTCTGGCTTCTGTAGCTCGGCCTAACTTTATCCGACGCCTTGGCTTCTGTACGATGAAGAGGAGGACCTTCTGCCACCTTCGTAGCCTATATTCATTTCCATAATATATTTACTATCCCGAGACTCATTAACCGTAGATTAAGGCTTCCGTTGGGCCTAGTTGGAATATCATACCTATGTTTAAAAAGCGGTACTGCTAAGTTGAACACAGAGACGAGAACAGCACGTATACGAATTGCATCTGTCAACTGATAGATGCGCTTCGTACTTGCTGTTCTCGTCTCTGTGTTCAAGTTGATAGATGTACTTCGTACGTGCTGTACTCGTCTCTGTGTTCAACTTTGCAGCGCTGCTTTTTAAACATAGATATCGTTAACTGTAACCCTTATCAGGGCAGGGCGAGTAAGTGTGAAGCAGCAATACATGAAGAGACCGAACGGGACTCGAGAAGGCGTTACTCTTCCTCACAAATTTGTGCGTGAGAAAGAGTCGTGGTTATAGGCGACTGTATAGACGCAATCGGCATAGACGCCGATTATTGTGAGCGATATAGCAAAAGAAGTTGTACCGCGATGATGTGTTCACTGCTTGAAATGTCCGCGAGTGCAACAGAGAAAGCGAGGAATCACGGAAACTACAGTACATCGAGCAAGTTATCAGATTTAATATTTTCAACCTATGTATCTTTAAGGCTTAAAAATAATGCACCAACGAGGCCTGTGTGCACAAGTTCAAAATTATACGACGGAAAACCTCACCCCAAAAAGACATCATTTCTAGCCATGTAGAATAATACAGCAGCTACTACTAGAAAAATGGGAAGACTGCATGTAGTCGTACCCGCGCCTTGAAATTAACATGGCGGTCAATAAAGATGTGCTGTGTTTAGAACATTGAATGAAACAGCTGTCGCCCCATCTAGCACGTGAGCAGTTTGTACACTCTGGGAAAAGCTTTTGGGACGCTGAATTCGAGAGAGACAGAAGGAAGAAAGCCTAAGTACGTACGTGTTTCGCGCTCGAAAGCACACAGCCTGCAAGTGAGGGCCAAATTGCGCACTTGAACGTGAGCAGAGCACGTGTGGCAAGGTTAGGCCGTTGAGCGCATATGAATATGATTGACAGTATTCTGGTATTTTCGCATTTTGACACTTTCCGTACGCGAGTGTACGTTCACGCGGGAGCGAAACGCGTATGGGAGGAAACGGAGCAAGACATATCCCCCACGGCTTAATTACGCTTGAAAGTGAGATTTGTGATTGTGGCCGTAATCGGACGCTTAATGCGCTTCTCGCTCCAAACCCACCCCCGTGTTCAGAAATGCATCTTAACTTGAAGCCCACGCTTGAATTGATTCAAATGACGCCTGTCGTGAACGCACTAAAGGAAACGCAATGAGCGTTTTTGGTTTCTTCGCACCAGACGTCATATATATCAAGTCAAACATGGGCTTCATGTTAAGATGCATTTCTGAATACGGGGGTAAGTGTCTGTGGATTAAGTGCGGCAGTGTCACATAACCGGCGTCACACAAGCACACGCACACACCTCCCACAAGCACACGCACACGCAGTGTCGGTGGTCAGGAATGTAAGTACAACGGCTAGCAGCATAGTTCATGCATGCTCGCTTTTCTGTCTGGCGTAGTATAGTGACGTGTTGCGCGACCCAAAGTCACGAGGTTCCCGCGCATGCACACGCAGGCTTTGCGAGGTGATGGACCTGGACCCGAAGCTCATCCTCATCTGGCTGGTGATATTCTCGAACATTGGCGGAGCCGCCACGCCCGTTGGCGACCCTCCGAACGTCATCATCATATCCAACCAGCAAGTCGCTGCCATGGTGAGAGCGCGCGCGCACGCTTGCCTGCATGCCTGGTGCGCAGGCCCGCCGGAACCAGTTTGCGCCGGTTCGATGGCCCTCGCTGCTACCGCCGCCGCCGCCGCTGCCGCAACCCCCGTGCGCTTTCCAAACGTGCCCGCTTACGGCGTCCTCGGCGCTCGCGCGTTCTACATTCTACTTTACCGGGTAAACAAACAAACAGACAAACAAAGAAACAAAAAACAATGACACACATGAAGCTTTTCTTTCATTTTCTAGTGTTGCGGCCTCACTCTGAGATCGTGTACCCATGTGTTAACGAAATCTCAAATCACCCAGCAAATGACAAAAGATAGAGAGATAGAGAAAAGAAACAAAATTGCGTGCATTTTGCGTAGTGCCTCCGATCCTCGTTACTCCTCTCGCGTTTCTTTCCCCTTCGTCCCTCGCGCATATATATGTATGTATAACGTTCACACATGCACAGTGTGTTTCCGTGCGCTTATTTCGTACTGTTTGTGTGCGCGCAAGCGGTGAGGAGGTTGGTGGTAGCGGATACGATGCTGGCGAGAGCAGTTGCTACTGCACTCGCTGACGGCCTACGCAGTCAGCACTAGCTGCACCCCACAAAGTCGCATTTCACCTGGCCTCTTTGCCACCTGCCCACCGACACGTAGTTCGCCGGAGAGGCCGATGTTGGAAGGTGTTCGCCTCCACTCTCGCATCACGGAATTGGGCGATCGCAAATGCCTGGCGAGTCTATGCATATGCTCCGAGCTGGGCAGCGGTGTATTTGCCATCGCGATCTTAGGCTTTCATCAACTTATACGTTTGTTACGCGTGGTTGTGGTGCGGCATGCCCTACCGTGGGCACCGAAAACGAGTCGCTCAGGGATTCTTCCGAAGCTGTGCTGTGTTGAGCTGCGCAGCACGGGAAGACATGTATGATTTTCTGGACATATATGGCGCGTGTTCGTTTCCGCACTCCACCGGAGAGCAATATTAAATTTTTTTTTTGTCTTTTAAGAGCGACACCTACTCTCTGGCACATGTCTGATGTTCCAAGTTGGCGTCAAAAAAGAGTTTCGTTGAAGAGCGGCACACGCTCAGTGTCACATACCCAGTTGGTCCGACGGTTGGTTTCGAACACAGTTCCCTCAGCATGGCAGCCCAATTATTTTCTACGCATTAGACTAAAACTACCCAATGACCAAAGCTGGCGGCAAAACGGTTGTATATAGACAAAGCGGCAGGCAGAGAGACACCAGAAAGTGCGTGAAGTACCCTAAGAATGCTAATCGCAATAAAAGAAAAAGGAGAAATGCGGGGCACGTGACGTATCCGTGGCGCAATCTCTCGACTCCGTTATTGGAGAAGGCGAAGAGAGAATGTTGCCGGCGGACCCCATAGTCGAGGCAAAGAGAGAGTGTGTGTCTCTCTTGGCATTGAAACTCGCCTCTTGGCAACATTTCAATTTCTCCTAGCTCCGCTAATAAAGAAACAATTGAAAAATGAGATGAAACGATCACGTAGACAACGCTTTACAGGTTCCAGTGCATAGCCAGCATATTCGACGGAGCGTGGTGAAGAACGCTTTAAGGAAAGAGACAACCATAATTTACGCATTCTTACGAAGCACTGCTGTGGTCCACGGAGGAGGTGTCATAGTTAGAAGAATAAGAGATGAAAAAGAATGGAGGCAAGCATTCAAAAGAATTACGGAGAGCAAACGATAGCATCATCAGGTCGCGAAAAGGACACTGAAGTTCATGCAAGAACTGGGTAGCATTAAATATACTTTCGGTCAAATATTTCCATTCAGAGACCTCATAGCGAAGGAAAGCTGTGTGTAAATGTATGTTTTGGCCAAAATTAGTATGCTCTGTTATTACTATGTGGGCTTGGGTTAGTTATCAATTTTCTTTTTTTCATATGACGCTTAATATTTGCAGTAAAGCAGTTGTACAAAACAGGGGCGAAACTCGCACCTTTCCTATGAGATACGAGTCTTTCAATTGTTTTTAGTTACTAACTTAATTACTCGCTTACATTCGAACTGTCCAAACACAGCCAATACTTCCTTATATTCGGTATTCAGGCTGCTGTGTATGTTAGCAGACGCCACGACTAGATGGCGCTCTCCGACCACGTCGCGTAGGGTGCTTCGATGTTCCTTCTTCCTCGGAGGAAGAGCAGCGCACTGAGGCACACTAAGGTCTCGCGCTCGAGACGATGTACGAAGATGTGTAATATGTTAGGTACACCTGTTCGAGTAGTGCATTAACTCATAAATTTATCTTGCAGCGCAAATTATTCAAATTCGGAGTCGTCAGACAAGTAGTTGACGACGAGTATACCAAGAAGCCACTTCTTGTTCTTGTCACTGCCCCGAAGAATATGTGCTTTACAGTTGCGCATGCTATGGCTAATTATGTTGAAGGTTTGATTAACCTACGGGTCTATTATTTCTTTATCGACGAGGGCCGGTGCTTCCCTGTCCTGAAAGTCTGTGTATGGCTGAAATTTTTTTCCATTGGTTCAAGCTTGCTATAATGAATACCAAGCACCAGCCGTATTTTTCTGTCAGTTTTACGAAGGGGCGAATTTCGGCTGTAAACAAGTTTTTACTCAAATAATCCACTGCCTTTGTGTGGACAGAAGGGACACATTCAGATTAAAGGTAAGTTTTGATCATTTTTAGAGCGCAGCTCTTAGGTGCCTGTTCCTGCGTTTCGCGTCGGCGTCCCTTGGCGTAACGGCGTGAACGACCGCTGCGAAGAATGAAAGAGTGAACGCGGAGCGCATCAGAGGATGAAAGACTGTGATACCGAAGAGAGGGCGAGGAGGAAAAGGGAGGAGGGGTGAATGGCGAAACCGTGAGAAGAAAAGTGTAGTGCTGCGCAAGACGGGCTCTGCGGCGGCGAACGCTACGAGATGGCGCCAGAGTACTGTTCACCGATGGCATGCTACGAGCGCGTCCACCGATACCATATATGGAAACAAAGCGCTGCGTGAACGGAGGTCTGTCTGCGGCGGCTGCTGTGAATCGCGCCCACGCGTCACCCACGAGCTTCCTCTCGCGATCTCCCGATTAGCGAGGCAGTCGCACCTCTCTTCGCTCCGCACGAGACAGACAGATTGTCCGCGCCAGCCAATATATCGAGAAATGAAAAATAAATGGAGGACGCGAAAGCTTTTCTTTTAAGAGTGGAACGCGATAGCATTCAAAGATCACTGAGTGCTTGTCACACTTCCCGGCAGCTGCAGCTTATGCCGGGAAACGCTGGCGGCGAACGCTATGCACGAAGGGGAGCTTTGTGGTTCTTTTTTTTTTATGGTGTCCAAGGAACCGAAGGGGCCACGCCGCTCCTACTAAGACAGACCTCAAACGGTAGCTGGAAAATGCTATCACATTAAGAGGAGTTTTTGTTTGAGTTTCCGAGTAACAAAATTAGGTTTTCTCGTATATTCAAATTACAGTCCGACGCTATCATGTCTGTAGGTTGTCTGTAAGTCGTACTTTACAATTTTTTGCGTATTTTACCTTGAGAAATTCAATTAGTTGAGTAATTTCCTTGCGCCACATGGACGGTCTGTATGGTTGGGTATGCGTGGTTCGAAATTCTTTTTTGCCGAAGCGACGTCCGATGCTGGACATTCTGCGACAACGGGCTCTTAACGCTGCCGCGTTAACATGTGTAGCCCTGCGCTCAAATTTCGCATTGAGAAGTACTGTAATCGTCAGAGAAAATCGACACTCATCACAGAAATTGTCGCGCCTGCATCCACAAGTGTCATGGTAGGTACGGCATCAACAAGTACATGATCTTTTCCCTTATAGTTATTACCGAGCTGGCATGAGCCAAAGATTCGTTCGTACCTAGTAATTACCAAGTGGTTTATTACTGCGCATGAAGGCTACGGAATGATTCGCAATGCTAAAAAGATATTTGTTATGCATTCGGACCTTGACTTTCTGAAGCGAGCCAACAAGAGAGGGCGTTTATCAACAGTCGCACTAAGCTTGTTCGTGACTGTAAGAAACTACTATCAAAAGTTTAACCACTTATTGATCATGCGCACCCGTGGACACTTCGCACAACGGATAATTTCAGTTTCTAAACATCTCCTCAGGCTTGAAGGCCGCTAGCTCAGGCTCATAATCGGTATTCAAGTTAGTTGCTATTAACTTGTATGTTACCAAACGAGAAAGTCATTTTTTGTTTAACTATTACGGCTAGGTTCTGAACGTGGCACCACAATTACGTGGAGAATATAACCGTAGCTCCTCATGTACATTGTCACGAAATCCGCTTTTCTTCACCTAAAGACAGATTGTGTGCCACCGTGTGGTAGATTAGCCTTGCTGACGGCACGCCCTGAATTTCCATCTTAACTCGCGTTATTTGAAACTCACTTCACTGGTTGCTTTTTGTCGTCCGTGACGAGACAACGCGGTGGAGGTCAAATTGGTGAGCTCACAGCGAAAGTATGCTTGACCTCTTTCTATACGATTCCACGCGCATCCGACCTTATACCTGGTAAGAATATTTTGCGTAATCGCTTCCGAGTTAGGTTTAGACCATTTCGTGCGAAATGCACGTTATAATATACGAGGGGTATACTTCTGGAAAGGATACAAAGATCGTGCGGTCTGCAGACTGAAAAACGCGGTAGTATGCGTCCGCGCTTTCTTGCAGTCTGCAGCCGTCGTTGCTATTACGTCTGCTCCTTTCTGCAGCAAACCCTCTGACGTAACTCCTCTGCTCAGAGGCATCTTTTGCCACCTGTCCGCGCTTGTGCAACTGCGCGCGACTCGAACTTCCGTCATTGACGGTGTTCGCATGTACACGAAAGCAGGATGTATTTACTACGCTTCCTCGGGCGCTGTTGACTAACGACGAAATTGCGGTGGTCTGATGTTCTATTGCCACAAACTATCACTTGGTAGCAGCCGTCAAGCTTCAAAATTACACATAATTGGTTGCTGCGTGGCTGGGAGAGAAACGTTGCCGTTCGTTGCTTGGGACGTGCCGTTCAATCCTTTCGCCCGCGACCTGTTCAAGAAACAAAAACACGATGTACACTCGATCATCTCGCAGCGATCGCCTCTGGCGCGACAAGCGACGCTGCCCTCGAGCTGAGGTTCGCACGACCGCCGCCAGGTGTCTGAGTGTGCGCGCGAAAGCTCGAGAAAAGAGAACATTGACTCACAGTGGAGGAAAAGGACTAGGAAGCGTTCCAGCAAATATCCGACCGCTATATGGTAAGCAACATGGAAACAAAGAACGTCTAACGCAAAGTCAGAGAGGCTGAGACAACCTCATGGGCGGCGGCATTAAGAAAGAAACCTGCTATGATAAACAACCTAAGAGGAAAGAAGAAAATCAGGAAAGAAACAACTTACGATAAGTCGATCGTTGCTTTTCGAAGCGAGATCAGGATGCCTTAGTACACGTAGTTATAAAGCGCGGTACACCAAGGAAGAAGCATGATGTGCTTGCTGCGGTAAAGCTAAGAAGACGATGGAACGGGCTTTATTAGAATGTGAAGGTACCTACCCAGCTGTCGGTTCGGGCTCTTCCGGCCTCCTTGAAGCACTTGGGCAGGGATAGCAGGGGGATAGAGAGAAAAATAGACCGTGCCAAGGCTGATAAAGCTCTTTCCGGTACGTTACCTGAACGTGAGTTCTCTTTTATTATTAGATTGAAAATTACTTTGTGAAAAATTCATAATGGAGCTCGAACGTTACCGGTCAACTTGTTAATTACGCAATAGACCATAAGAGCAAACGCATTGGATGGTTATATATATGATGCTTTTTTATGTCCTCGCTTTGTTAATGTCAAAGATTTTGGCACGCAGTGCTTGCGTTTTGTCTCTTCATCGTTTAGAAACGTGCTCACCATTCCCCCCTCCCAACCTTCGTTAAAAACAAAACAAAAATAAAGATGGGAAGTAACCGTCATTTTCTTGCAATATGAGCATTACGCCAGAGAAAGCTGGGAAATTTTCAGAGAAATCCTATCGGGTCCGGTGTGTTCGGGCTTCTGCGTGCTTGCATATTAAGGCAGAAACACGATGAAAATAAACAAAAAGAAATCTGGGACACATAAGCACTTCTTATGAGCTGTGAACGCGAAAGCATTCATGTCCAACTGAACGCCGCCGAGCGGTCCTTCGAATTTTGCGCGTCGAGTCATGCACCATAGCGGTACGTGCTGCCCGGGCCATTCTAAAGATGACAGTCTCGCCGTGACGCAAGCATTTTCTTTCTGACGTTTCTATCACGCCATTCACGCTTTATATTTGCTGAGGGTTTTGTACGGATAGACGAAAACTAAGGTCCTCACTGTGTCGTAACTTTACTCGCGCACCCAATGTGCGCTAAGTGCAAGTGTGAAGAGACCATCAGTCACCTTCTGTGCCACTGTTCTCGCTTCGATAATCAACGTGAGACTCTCCTGTGTGCCTTAAATAGACTGGATGGCAGGCCATTTACGGAAGCGAAGATCTTGGGAGCCTGGCCTCACAGTTCATTAGCCCAGAAAGCAGTTCTAACGCTTTTTCGCTACCTGAGGGCAACAGACTTGAGTGCTCGACTATAGACATCCTACACCTAAGTTCCTCTCTCTCTCTCTCTCTCTTTCACTCCCCATTCCCCTCCCCACGTGTAGGGTAGCAAACTGGACTCAGTCTGGTTAACCTCTCTGCCTTTCCGTCTTCCCTTCTCTCTCTCTCTCTCTCTCTCTCTCTCTCTCTCTCTCTCTCTCATAGAGTTGAGGCGAATGCGGCGGATGTAAATGGCGCATTTTGGTTCTTGCGTTGCGGTCATAAATTTCATCTGTTTCTGGAAGCATCGCACTTGTGTGCCCAACCCGAAACCACCGTTGCATTCTGAAAACATTACGTGCGTTGCGATTCTGCGATCCCAGCAGCTGTCACCCAGTGCTCGAGCGAAATTATTTTTCAGATATTTGCGTCACTTACCTATACGGCGGATGTGCATTCATGTTAATCAGTGTTTTTTTTTTTTTCAACTTCGCTTGCAACATGCGAAAAAGTGATTTCGAAGAAGAGCGACCACGTGAGATATGCCTCCGTGCATTTATACGTGTAAACTTGGGTTTCAACAGGATGCTCCGTGCGACTAAAGTAAATCTACATGTGCATGAATGCCTCGGGGAATAGTCGTTTATCATTTTGTGCGTCACACGATGATTACATGGTTCCAGAAAAGAAAAAGCAGCAGCATGAACTAGAAATACCTTTTTGTGGAACTGACAAGTGCTTACCGTATACGTTGCAGTGAGTCAGATAAAGGCATATAAGCACTTACACGGATATGGCATTCAAGAGCCATATCTGTGTATAAGATATCTATGGCAGACACCTAAATAGGCCTTACAGATTATATGTAGAATAAGACTGATATGGCTAAGCAGAACATTGGGCAGATATGGTGATATATGCTGCTTACAGGGAGAAAGTCATATTGGCTATATAAAAAGATCATATCATAAGCCAGCAGACACTGACACCAAGGACAACATAGGGGAAATTACTTGTGCTTAATAAATGAAGTAAAGAAACGATAAATTAATGGAAATAAAGTGGATGAAAAAACAACTTGCCGCAGGTGGGAACCGAACCCACAACCTTCACATTTCGCGTGCGACGCTCGTGGGTGGATATGAACATGTAAGGCTCTATAGAAACATATGTGCCCGACTTTTTATAAAGTCGTATCTGGATTCTTCTGTATACGACCATACATGCCATTTCTGTAAGGATCTGTGCGCGCAAGGAGGTAGGAGCGCAGGACAGTGACTACTCTACGCAGAATTACCCGCCGTGGGCTGGCTCAATGGTTGTGGCGCTCGTTTCCCAGCAAGAAGTAGCCAGTTTCAACGGCATTAGTGGTGCAATTTCGAATTCCAATTAGGCAGAAGTGCAAAAAAAAAAGGGGGGGGGAGAAAGAAAAAGTTGAGAACCGTATATACGCCCTGGGGTATCTCATTGCATAGTTGCTTTGGGCCGTTAAACTTTACCGATCACTCAGCTCCAAACGTAGAGAGAAAAAAGGGGTATGAAATGAATAGTGCCTGTTTGCATCTACGGCCTATCGAAACAACAACAACAAGGAACGACAGGCCTGTCGGCCATCGTCGCCAATGGCAGGACAACCTTTACACATACGTAAATGTGTGTCGGCACGAAAAGAAAGCGAATCGTCGCTTTGACTCGTATTACGTGGTTCGTTCAAGGTCGCCTTGCGTAGCGGGCTCGGTGAGCCGTAAACGTAACCGTGCGGTGTGTTTTTATTAATGGCCAATGGCTTGCTTCAGGCTCGGCGCTCGCTTGATGGAATATACATAAGGAATGACGTTCTCGCAATAAGCAGACACTGCATTTTTCTTTTCAGAGGTCGTTAAACGAAGCCGCGGAGACTTACTTTACCTTCTGTTTTCTTGGGCAGTGAAAGTAAGGTATTGCGTATACCTCGACTCACTCAGCCATTTCTCCGAGGTTGGTGTTAAATAACAAGAAGCAATAAAACGAAGGAAAGATGCATCGGCATTTAACCGTCACATAGACATGGAGGAAAAGTGACGCGGACTTAATTTCTGCGGCCCCTCGATGGAATTCGCCTTTTACTTGTGTGTTCGGCTGTGATCAGTCGCTGCAAGAATCGCATTTTATGTCGCACTCACAGTTGGATTTTTCGATTCGTATATTGCTGGAGCAGTTGCTGGAGCCGCTGGTCAATCCTGACAAATGTATACGTATTATCAGCGACGGCGATTAGCCCACCAACAGAGTTCTTTCGAACGAAAACGTCTGCGACTTTGGAATTGGGAAGCGCGTTCACAAGTCGCATGGTGAGCTAGAGCGATTACGCGCGCCGGCCACTCGCGATAGCGTGCACAATTAGCGAACGGGGCAGGACCATGACAAACGGCTCTTACGGACGTAAATCTTCATGGATTTGGGACCCGGTTCCTGCGGTTCAATTCAAGAAGCTTTTCGTACATACGTAAGTGTTGTTTGGCCTTCGTTAATAATGTGTCTGATTTGTTGGCACCTCCACGATCGCATACGATCGCAATCGGAATTGCGTTTCTATGCAATCACGATCGCAATTTGGAAACGTAATGCAAGTTCGGTTATACTAGACTGCGGGTGATGTCCTTTTAGGAGACAACTGCTAGCCCGCTTTTTCCTTTTCTCTTTATACGTTCACGTGATTAACAATAATAAATAGTAAATCACGATTGGCTCGTACCTGCTCTTACGAACAATTCTAACGCAAGAGCATATTTTTTGTGAACACGGGGCCTGGTTATTTTTTGTTTGTTGATTAGTCGTTTGTTTGTTTTTTTGTCACTATTTGTGTTATTTATCTTCTGATATTCTTGTTTAAAGTAGAATTTGGTTCCAGCGTAGCATACGTATAAGGCAGTACGTCGCTGAAGGTGGTTTTAGCTTTCATATGAGAGCTTCGTTGGCCTGTATGTCTAACATCATATAATTTTACCACCCTGGGCCTCTCTCGCTACCGCTATGTGGATATCCTTTCCGTTATTTTCGTTTTTCCTTCCTAATTTCCTGCATCCTTCTGTATTTTATTTTTTTCCTCAGTTGGATGTTCTTTCTTTATCTAATTCTCCCCGGGAAACTTCTGGTGAGAATTCCAGAGTCACTTGCCTGCAGTGCCGTCTAAACACTCTTCTGCAGATTTTCTTCGACGTCATATCGACAAAGCTCGTTCTACGTGCTGGGCCAACCGCATCAGCCGCCGAGTGGTAACAAAGCGGTCAGTGACTCTCATTGTATACGCGCAGAGAGAACAACCAACCAATGCATCAGGATCACGTATAGACTGTGCCATACATTCAATACATGCATGCCAGTCGCTCACAAAGTATACTAGCTCACCTACAACCGCGAAGCGCCCCCCCCCCCCCACCCCCGATTTCTTTTTATATATCTTTGCGCGCTCATAAATATCACAAGAGCATATGGACATATTTGCATTTTATTGAGGACGCCCCAGCGAATATCGAAAGAGGGACGACACTCTACCATTTCATTATCTTTTTTTTTTCCCTCTGTGCTACCCCGGTGCGTATCTCGCGTCCTATTGATATCTGCTCGAAATAAGCAACAATAACTCTCGGTCGTCGTCCTATTCCTGGACGGCGCGAATGGCGGCGACGGCAGCTCAAAGCCCTGCGCAAACAAACAGCTGCGCTCGGGAAAAGCATGACCCGTGCCGAGTGACAGACGACGGACATAAGCGGGGGCTGCGGGTTCGCATTTGCGCTTGAGGCGACGAGTGAGGCGTATATCGCTCTCGAAACGCCTTTTGCTATCGCCGTGCGTCACCGTACGCCCAGTGTTTATAAATGCGGCCTCGAGCAGCCCTGAGCGACATGTCAGTCTCCTTGGGGGAGTTATATACGAGCACTCCAGATAGCTAATGCCCATCTTTCTGTGTTGTGGAATACGCAAGGTGTGTGTGTGCGTGTGTGTGTTTGTGTGTGTGTGTGTGTTTGTGTGTGTGTGTGTGTGTGTGTGTGTGTGTGTGTGTGTGTGTGTGTGTGTGTGTGTGTGTGTGTGTGTGTGTGTGTGTGTGTGTGTGTGTGTGAGTGAGAGAGAGAGAGAGAGAAGGAGGGAGAGAGAGAGAGACGACGGAAAGTGTAATGAGATCGCTCTCACGTCTAATGAGCGGCTGATTGCTATAGTGAGTTCGGACTAAGGACCGTCTGTGATAAAGAGCAAAAAACTGTTACTACGTCGGTGGTATTAACAGCGGACTTTTTCTTCTCTTAATCGCTCCTTTCCCTTTTCCCTTCTCCCAGTGCAGGGTATGGCCAACCGGGCTCAGTACTGGTTAACCTCTCCCTGCCTTTCATTTATCCCTTTCTATCTCTCTCCCTCTCGACTCACGAGGGGATGCTCTTACGTAAGAGAAGTTTTGGAGAATCCTGCGACCCGAATTCGCAAGGGCTTTCGTTCGTGCGTTCTGTTAGGCATTGCCCGGTCCGCCTTCGCTCATGACCTGACCGACATCCTGATTGGCTGGAACCTGCTCGTGGAATTAGCGTGAGAACTTTATTTCAGGATTACCGTTATTTCGCAAGAATGTTCTAACTCCAGAACTGTCTACAAGCGCAGAAGCCAGTCAAGGCGGACCAATGGCACATAACACTCACGAGCGAACAGATTTGTGAATTCGGCTCTTGGCCCTGCATGCAGAAAACTTCTCTTACGCAAGATAGTTTCCTGATTGGCCAGAGTAAAGGGCCCGCCGCTTAGGATAGCGATCGGTATGATAAGGAGATGATCGCTGCTGCGATGACCAATCGTGGATGGCACTTTCTTAAGAGAGGTTTTCTGAATACGGGTCCAGGGTGTGTATATATATATATATATATATATATATATATATATACACACATCAATTACGAGAGAGATGAGCCATTGCGTTTTTCGCCTGCTTGGGGAGGTGAGCCATTGCTGATAATGATCGTTTTTGTTGAGGCACAACAAAAATGCCCAGAAGTCTAGCCCCCCCCATCAACAGCTTCACTGGAAAAAAAACTTTTTAGCGTCAGGACCGTTCGTAAGAGCAAATCCCAGTTAATCGATCGGAATGTTGGACGTATTATTAGCGAATGTGGCATACGCCAATGGCAAACAGCTCTCACGACCGAAAAGCTTTGCGAATTCGGCCCCTTGACCTGCATTTACAAAACTGTAAGTGCAGTTGGAGTGGTTCGAGTGACTAGCCGTCGCCGCAACGATTGTATTAATTGCGTAACATTCTCTTACGTGAAACAAGTTTTGTGGATACCGGCCCGGTATGCCATGCTCGCTGTTTAGCGCTCATAGTTTACTTGGTGGCATCTGCCGATGGCTTAGTGAGAAGTGACGACTTTTTGTCTTTGAGCCTTGCGGCTTCCCTCCTGACCTCATCGCTAAGACCGCGTCGATGGTGGTGAAAATTTACTTATTATGGGTGGGCGAATATTCTAAGTTTCAAATACGAATCAAGTATTACACACTGATTACTCGTATTTGTATTCAAAAAGACACTATTCGGTATTTTGGAATATCCACGCCATATCTAACATTTCGCGCCAACTGAACGTTGTAGTCGATTTACTCTTATCCACCTACTAAAGAAACTGTTACGAATTATGAGAAGCGAGACGACAATTTTTCGAAGCAATGCCGAAATAAAAAGGGGCAATACATCTTTGGTTTCGCGGTGGAAGCCAACACATTACAACTCGTGGTTTCTTCTTTTGTAGTCTGTCAATTTGTGTTTCTGGCAGTTTAGTCATGTAGCTGTTTTACCTATTACGCTACAACCTGTCATGTTTTACTAGAAACGGGCCCTTTTACATGTGCCTACGGCACTATTGTCATTTAACAGCTTTTTCTTTCTTTTTTTTCTCCATAATTCCTGATCTTTATCCGGTGACCATTTATCAAGCGTTTTGGAAAGATAGTCATACAGCAGTCATTCTTTATCGAAAAGCTTGTTTTCAACAAGGCTTTAAATGTATTCCGCGGCTATCAGTAGAGTTCTTTTTTTAATGACAATCGGTAATGATGTGTTTAAGCTTGCTCCACTGCTAGTTAGCTGTGTTTCTTGGACTGGTAATTACAGGCGTACGTGGTACCTAAAGATATTCAAATAAATATTCCTTCTGTAAATATAAGCCGGCCTCGTTTAAGTGTTACATATTCGATTTGATATTCGATACTTATTATTCGTATTTCATTCCTACTCGAAAAGCTTGATATTCGCCGACATCTAGTCTCTCTCGAGGTTTATTGAATTTGTTGGGAAAAGTATCGCACTTCTCTCATTATATCCGGGCTGGCGATCGGAGATCGTTGTTCGAAGCGCACGTTTCTAAAAAACGATCTCCGATAGAGCTCCAGGAAGGCTAAACTCATTACCTGGATCAACGTTACTAGACTAGACTATAGTAACGTTTGCCCGGATGTACGAGAGGAACGAGTATGCCATGCTGCCAAGATTGCTGACACTTATTACAACGGCGGCAACACGCAGAGAGGCGACAATAACAAGGAGAAAACAAGTCCAGGGCGTTCGGCGACAAAGTGCTTCAGAAATGTCCTTGCGTTGCGCGACAGTTCGCGGCCAAAAGCAAAAAGGAGTCGGAAACGCTTCCGTGGCAATTAGAAGACTACACGCTCACGGCTGCAGATTTTGCACCTGAAGCCAACATTAGTACGTCTATAAGATGCAAAGCTTAAGAGATCTCATATATAACATCATTTGGTATTTCCATCATAGGAGGTCTTATGATCTAATATATGTGCGGTGTGTGTTATGGTGGGGTGGAGGTACGTGTGTCGCCTCCACCAAAATGTAGTATATATAAACACCGGTGGCGAACCATATATAGCACGTGTTTACAAAGATGGCAAATGGCTTCTCCAATTTCGAACTCGTCGTCGTCGCTGGCTGAGCGTCTTGACCTTATCGTATATGTTGTCGCCGTCTACGTTTTCCGGTATTGTGGCGTACGCCTACACCGGCAGCATACATCTACGCGTCGCTAAAACACCATCTCGTAAGTATGCTGAACTGGGCTGGTTGGTTGCGCACTGAGGCAGTCGTACAGCGCAATGAACAGTGCAGTATTTTGTCGGCAACAAACAGCGCCGTCTCTTTGTTTGCGTTATATTTCCGTCTTTCGAGCTGTTCGCTTCTCTCGCTCTCTCCGAGTGGTTTAGCGTACGCCGTCGACTCTGTTAACCACGTGTCAGGTATCACCTGAACGCGCTATAGCTAATCCTAACAGCGCATGCCCAGGCCTGACACTTGTAGCGGTAGCGCGGTAAGGCTCTGCAGCAGCATTTTAGGGACGGCAGCAAATTGTACAGTGATAGCGCGGTAAACATAAGCTAAAGAACTTTATTGTGAAAAACAGTACAATTTAATGTCGGTGTAGCGTAAAAGCGAGCAATATACACAGGGCGCCCCAGCTAACTTTAGCCAGAGTTTAAAAATATGCGAATGCCACGTAGCTGGACAGAACCAAGCTAATGTTGTTTGCCGTTGCTTACATATACCTAATTTTTTTTCTTTCCGTCAAATTAGATAATTAGTCTTAATCAATTCATCAACTTCTCGAATATTGTAATTAGATTAAAGGTGTCAATGAGAAAATTGTAGGGCGACATGAAAAACTCCCGGTACAGCTTTCTGCTGCTCAATGCAGGCTGCATAAAAGCGTTCTTCCGAGCGTGAAAGAGGCCCGCGAGTACGCGCAGAGTGCCTCGAGTGGCCAGTCGTGCGGCAACTTTGCGTGCATTTGCGGGCTTCTTTCACGCTAGGAAAAAAAAACACTTTTATGTAGCACGTATTGAGGAACAGAAGGCTGTATCGGGAGTTTTTCGTAGCGCTCTACAATGTCCTAATTGACATACTTCATCTGATTGTAACATTTGAGAAGTTGAATAATTAATTGTGACTAATTATTTAATTATGCGGAATGAGAAATGTGAGTATCTCCAAGCTGCAGCTGCGTCATATATATATATATATATATATATATATATATATATATATATATATATATATATATATATATATATATATAAGAATGTAATATGTCTCCGGTGCGAGGGGGTGGGGGGGGTCGAACCAGCGTCCCATTATATATATAAAATGTGACGCTGGTTCGACCCCCCCACCCCCTCGCACCGGAGACACATTAAATGCTTTTCATCGCCATTGAAGAGTAGCACATACCCTGTGACTGAAATTGGTGCGAAAGAGGTTCCACACAGACAGACATGCATATCCCAAACTGGGTGACGTTCCCAAAGACTGCTAATGGTATTAAAATAAATAAAAGGTAATGACGGCTCGCTGCTAATCGAGGCTACACGATATGGAGGCTACCTGCGCAATAAGGCAAGGACGTATCGAAATACTTCGAAGTTATAAAGGAACGCGCGATCAGGTAACTCCGGCGCTGCGATCATTCAGCTGCCAAGGGAGCGATGTACAGTACGTCGATTTGTCTAATCGTTGCGCTTGTAGCTTCAGACGTCTTCAGGGCTTATTACGTTACTTATTACGCTTCGCCTTTCTAAATAGCCAAGCAATCGTATATGTTTTCGCATGCAAAACTTGCGCACATGAACGGTCATTGCGAATGGTCGCACTTATAGCCCAATGCGTTGCTGAAAACGATCGATTTACAGAGCCAGGAAGCCATCTGAGGCCAGAGGAACGACGTTTAGGCATGATCAATCTATTCCCCATTATCCGCAGCACTTGTTCCCGGTCTGGGTCTCTTCTTTCTCGCTCTCTTTCTTTTACACACCATTCCAGGGCTGGCGGAACCACCATATACTTACTCGCAGCTCCAGTAAACACCAGCGCCAGAGTTGCATGTAGCAGTCTAGCTGACTCAGGCAACGACAGCGGGGCCGTTTTCGTCATCGTCAAGTCGTCGTTGTTTATCGCATCGTCGTCAAGCCACCTCGTCAAAACAGGGGGGGCAGCTGCATGGGCGACTTGGTGGGATAACATTCACAGGCAGCGCCAAGGACAAACACAGATGAATAGAAATAGCCAGCGCTCTGTCCTGTTGTTTCTCTTCTTCTTGCTAATTGAGCGGCGCGCGACATACGACGGTTTCATTGTTTAGGCGCTACGAACGAACGTCGGCACAAGGTGTGGGCTGTGGCCAAACATACGAACTTGCGCGATTAAAATAACACTTAGCCCACCACCGTCACTCATGACGCCGTGGCGACGTGCACTGACAAGCGGGACGCGCCATAACTGCATCTGCTATCACACAACATTCGCGATTAGTAAAGTGTGCAATGCGTTGTGCTACCCCCCTACACACACGCGCACGCACATAGGGTGTCTATGCACATAATTCGGAGGCCACAACCGCCAGAACGACAGGCAGGCAACAATGCAGCGGACGAAAACGAGGATGCGTTGCATCGCAAGGAAGTTATACTTCAGAAGGTGCTGATGTGAAACTGCCGCTGTCGCAGTGATTAAGGTTAGCGCCAGAGGATTAACTAACGCCTGAGAACCTGCATTCACAAAAGAAAAAAATATTGCGATACGATTGCCCGTAAGAGCAAATTCCGGCGAATCCCGAGCCCGGGCATGTTAATAGCGAAGGCAGCTGGTACACGGCACAGAACACTTACACGATCGCAAGCCTTTGTGAGTTTAACCCCATATTTATCTCACCTGTTCTTGTCGTATATTTGTAAGCCATTCTCGTATATATAGCATCAATCTGTTGTGGACTGTTGTGGACGTTTGTGGTGGTATCTCTGCCGGGTGAGTTTATGCAGTCGCCGCGCTACCGCCGTTAGCAACATACGCACCGGTCGGAGGCGTATGCGACATACGCCCGCCTCTTCAGCGGCGCGTGTCGAATGCCTAATTGGTGCCGCTGCTGGCAGCTGGGCAACCGGGTTAGTCACTATATACGAGGACTCGGCGGACGTGTTTTAGTTCTCTGCTTAGAGAGCGCGACCGAAGTGTGTGGCAGTGCATCACAGCGGCGCGCGACATTCGTCGAAATTGACGAGTTTGACGAATGTCGCGTTATATGCAGAGACTGCGAAGACTCAAACACTGCCAAGAGTCAGCCGCCGTTATCTAGTTCAGTGGTTAAGGCGCAGCGTTGCTGAGACCGAGGTCGCGGGTGCGATCACGGTAGCGGCGGCCGCATTTCGAGGGGGGGGGGGCGAAATGCAAAAAAAAGAAAGAAAACGCTCGCGAACTTAGATTTATAAGTGCTCATGAAAGACACTCTCCAAGTGGTCAAAATTATTCCGGAGTACCGCCCAACCATGCCGTGCCTTTTAACGAAATCGCGGTTTTGGCACGTAAAACCCGAGAATTTAATTTTGATTTCACACTGGTAAATGTGCGAGTAAAGAATCGCCGAACTTGCGTGCCCAGAAAGGCGACATTCAAATCACAACGGCAGTTTTGCGCACAGCCGTCGAATCTAATTCCACGGGTACAGTACCTCTGTTTTTTTTTTGTGTGTGTTTTTTAATGCGTATATAACCGTATACATTCCAGATTAACCGCTTGCGCTCGCGTATTTATTCGATAATTTATGTATGCGACACCTTTCAGTGACGCTATCACAATCTGGTCAGACGCGCTTTTTTTTATTTAGAATCGGCGATAACGCTCAAGAAGTTTAGGACACTGCATAGCCGTGTCTTGCGACATGAGAAAACTTCGTAGTAGCTATGATCCAGCGAAAAGGAACACCAAGAACAAGTAAAACAACGACACTGGGCAATCGGTAACACGTGAGATGCAGGCGCGGTGGCCTATATAGAACGTTAAAACTCGTCAGTTGAATTTACTGTCCGTGGTCTTTTGCAGTAAAGTCCATTTCTAAAGGGAACAATTAACGCGTAGTGAGGTAAGTACAACTGCGATGGTTCATCAACTTTATGAGAAAATAATGTGGGTGCCTGACAGGACACGTTGGGCGCACCAAACATCTACGCACAAATAATATTGTGTAGACTCGTCTTAATCATGCCTCATCCGTAATCGGTGGCAGAAGAGAAAGTGGGCGTTCCATTTAATATTGGCCCGTATTGTGCAATCTCAAGTATATCTAAGTATATCTGAAGAGTTCTAACTTTCAGTAACGGCTGTCTCCGATTGTTAAGGAAACTGAAGGTGGGATTCATGAGTAGAAACTATAACGTTAGGCTAAATGCCTACTTTTCTTTTTACCTTACGTCCTTATCACTCCTACTTATGTAAGCACACACTAAAGGCCTCGAAATATTATAGTAGTATATTTGTTGAGCCTATAAATGCCCATTTCGATGATGATGCCTATACTGGATTTTCAGAGTCAAAATACAAACTCCTTTCTGATCTATTGCCCTAGTCTTAATTCGTTTATAATGTTATCACCAGCTGGAAAGCTCGGATGAAGGCAGCCGATTATTGCAATTGCACCTACGATGCAAACTCTAAACAATAATCCAAAATACAGAGAAAGAAATCCCAATGCCGCAACACTTCGTCGAACTGCATGAGCAGTTCGACGAACAAGGAGGCGGCGCAGCGTCAGTTTGCAAGCGGATGAAGCGGTAGCATCGTCAGTGAAATCAAGAGCAGAACCAGAGTCCTCTGGCTCCATTCACGCCAGTTCGTAAAAACTACTTCCAGTGAACCTAAAAAGAGGATGCGTAAAGTCAACAACGCAAGCCTGGACACGAATGCATGGCCACGCTTAATACCTCGGGCCCCCGAGTACCGAGGAGAACAACTATAGAGAGTGCTTCGAGGCGACCCCATCGGACTCGGGTCATTAAGGCGATGCTGAGGCAAACAGTCGACGCCCGGCGGCATCTGCTGCCTCGCTCAAACACGCCTCTGACGAGAACAGCTGTGGGAATCGGGCGTGCGTCTCCGCCTTTCTTTCATTAATGTTTCTCTCTCTCTCTCTCTCTTTTGTCGGTTTAAAGGCTATTATTAATAGCTTTGTAGCAGCCGAGACGATCGCGGTGGGAAGAGCTCAAACGGCGTTACGTGATGTTGTATATACACGCTTGAAGGTGCCTTAGCACACTTGTTCCCTCGCTTAACGTCTTTAGACGACGTCATCGAGAAACTTGAACGTTCGCGGGAGCAGCTCTGACCCGAAGTGTGGGGCTCATTTAGGGCGTTCAGGAAGGGTTCGCCACCATCCGCAGTGGACCTGTTGCTGATAAGAGTTAGTTCGAAACTTGAACCTACCTCGGTCAAGAAATCCTGCATTTTCAGTACTGAAAGAACTGCCACAGTTTCTGCAATTCCACAGGACATTGAGTCACCGAACGTTCCGAAGTACAAATATGTACCGCTACCTATACCGTGGGTATCGAGCGTTCCTTTTGTGCGTTCGAACCAATATTCAGCTGATAAAGTAAACAACACGAAACCGCAATATCTTGAGATAGCCAGTGGTTTCACAACATTTCTCGTGGTGTCTATAGTCGCACGAAAATTCGTATAAATCCTGTAATCTATGCAACTTGACTCATTTCGTTCTATCGAGAAAGTAAAATGGATCTCACAAAACAGGAGTTTCGTGGGCTGTGTTCTTTAGAATATCATAATTTAGACTAGCGTTAGCGTTTATTAAATGAGCCTATCTAAAGGACAGTATTTGGCGCCTATATATGCTTTAAATGGCGGCTTTCGTGTCTGTTATACGCGCCTAAAGCAGCATTTCTTGCTGCCTGAACATCCAGCCTCTACTCACGAGCGAAACTCATGCCAGCAGCGAGCATCAATCTTCCATCATGCGATTTATGATACCGGTCACTGCTGTAAATTTGTGGTTACCGGAAATTGTTGATTAGTATCGAATTATCTGCTCTTAATCATTGGAAGCAGTCATTTCTGAATCATCCAGTAGATTAACGCGGTCGCCTTCTTATCAACCACTCAGACCAAGAGCTCTCTCCCGATGGCAAACCTACTTGACTTCGCAGCGCAAGATGGAAATTAATTGATTGAATAAATATTTTACTTATGGTATCGCTCTCGGGTCTGATACGAGAAATGGCAAAGGGGAAGGGTTGGTCTTTGGTTGAAGACGCGATGAGAGAAGCAGTGTAATAATTTCGGGGGGGAGGGGGGGAGGGTGAAGCTTTCTTTCGTTCGTTCGCGCGCGACCTGAAAATTAGGGTTAGTATTGTACAGTTTTTTTACCGACCAGCAGAATGTGCACTCATCCGCGTTTCGCTCACCCGGAGGCACGCACACTCGAACTGAGCAGAAAAGTGAGCTTTTCGGTGCAGTCTGAGCTCCTACTGACTTTTTGAAAGGTTTGATCGAAACAGAAGTTCACCAATGTTGACGAACACGCGCACTCCACGGCACACGCCTGGGCGCGGACAAACACCAGCGGCGACGGAAGTCGTTACGGCACGATAACCTCGCAGCCTGCAGCTGCGGTGTTACGAGAACCGAAGCCACACAACGAAGCTTTTCGCGGACCTATATGAGCGGCTAAGAAGAGGGGATAAGGGTTTGAATTACCCGCGTGGTCTACACTAATGATTGTAATATAGTCGAACCAAGTAAGGTAAATATAATATGGAGTACCGTGCGCGTGCACAGGCCCCGCGTTTGAGGCCCCTCCTCTAACAGGGCCAACCGGCCAATGGGAGACCATGTGCTCCTAGGTTTCTTTCTTTATTTTTACATCCAAGGGAGCCGACAACACTGGCCGACGCACCAGCCTGTCGCGTGGCAGCCGCTGGACTTCTACGATACGCATGCATGCGTCATGCATGTATGACCCTTAGCACATTTTCCCGATGATAGCATTTCCCGATTATGCCATCAGTGAAGCCAGGTCTTTGTGTCCTTAACTGCACGTTCACGTAATGCGTTTCCCAGCTACCACGTTTTATGGTAATCGGTGTTCTTTTTTTTTTTCATTTCTTGGGGGGGGGGGGGCAGCGTCGCCGCCTCGTTGCAGGTGGTTAGCTGCCGCCATCTTATTAAGCCACGGTCAGACTCCCACTGCGTCGTCGCTGCCCGCCGCCAACTATCCCGTCGGCACTGCCGTCACAGTTCACTGCCGCTCCGCGGCCGATCGCCGCCGCTTAACGCAACCTAACGTTGTCGTCGTTGTTGTTGCCTCGGACCGTGTTTAAGAAAAAACGCCCTCGTCCACCGTGAACCATGCATGCCGCAGTGTCCTGCCATTTGTTTTTCTTTTTCTGCAGCGCTGACCGCAACACGATGGTCGATAATATCACAGCATCCACCTCATATGTATTCAACAGTGGCTGCAGCTAAATGGTCTTTCTTTCTTTCTTTCTTTCTTTCTTTCTTTCTTTCTTCCTTTCTTTCTTTCTTTCTTTCTTTCTTTCTTCTATATTTAATCTAATTATTTATCATCTTCTTCTCAATCTTCTTCGCTATCATCGCCATCATCATGCCTTCGGCTGCGGTTCTCATTTTTTACACTGTCAACAAAACGTTTGTAGTAATTCGTTCTCAAGATAAAAGTAGGTGGATGCTAAATCTGCGTGCCTCACAAGGGTGTGTACGTGAAACCATCATGCAATTTAAGCGCAATGAGCAGAATGACCGCGACGATTCGTATGTTGCGCCGTCTGTGACGTAAGTTCCATAAGAGATACCTGATAGGTGTTCGGCGATAAGTTGGAGGGAGGAGCGCGTCGCCATAAAAACCGCTTCCGCGTTTTCAGCCAGCACGAGATGGAAATAAAGAGAAACGAAATTGCATACAAACCGTCGGCGATGGTTAACAATGTAAGTGAATGGCCGAACGCTTCTAAAAAGCTATTCAATTTGTTAAACACAAGACGCAGTTGGATGCGTACATTTGTTGCAGGGATGATATATAGGTTGCATTTGCTGTTTCATTGCGTATTCCCGTCGAGAACAGAGCTGACAGGCACGTTCTTGGTCAGGCATGACAGGCACACTGCAGACAGGAACGAAGGAGAGAAAATAAAGCCTTGGGCAAACTACGTGAATGTTCTACTGCTGAAAATCTTGTCGAACTTAAACATGTTAAGTCCCGGGGAAGAAGGACACGACGACACGCAATGCGGGTAAGCTGGGAAATGTTTTTTTTTTTTTCCGATATAAACTTGTACACTCAGGAGACGAAAGTACGGGACGGGCTAAGAAGGCTAAAGAGACAAGAAATTAATCCGTTGCCGCTAGGGAATGACGAGGTGAATAGCTTGGAAGGCCAAGCTGACGCTCTTTGGCGAACACTTCGAGCTCGTATCCAGTTCCAATCATTATTCCAAGCCATTCGCAAGACACAAAGAAATAGCAGAACGCAAAGCAATCGACCGCAAATGCAGACAGAGGGAGCCTTATAACCATCCTTTCAACATCGCCGAGCTGAGAGCTTTCATGACTGCACGTCAGAGCTCTGCACCGGGTCATGAGAGAATCAGGTACGACACGATTACACACCTCAACAGTGACACTCAAATGACATTTCGTGCTTTTCAATGCTATGCGGGTTGCCGGGTACCTCCCATCTGCGTGGAAAGAAGCCATTGCCATTCCGATTTTGAAGCAGGGTAAAGACCTCTCACTAGTAACAAGTTACCACCCAATAGCCCTGACAAGTTGTCTTTGCAAACTCCTCGAAAAAATTATAAACCGTCGCCTTTTGAACTTTCTTGAGTCAAACAAAATTCTTGATCCACATCAGTGCGGCTTCAGAGAGAGGCGGTCTACAACCGACCATCTCGTGCGGATCGAAGCTAACATTCATGATGCGTTCGTACACAAACAGTTCTACTTACCCGTATTTCTCGACATGCAAAAGGCGCACGACTCAACGTGGCGTTTCGGAATTCTGCGAGACCTGCCAGCAGTGGCCGTACGCGGGATTTATGGTAAACGTTATAGAAAGCTACTTGCGTAATCGTACTTTCCTGGACAAACTAGGCAGTGCGCTATCGCGTCCATTTGCACAAGAAACTGGAGTACCACAGGGAGGCGTGCTAAGCTGCACGCTCTTTATTGTTAAGATGAACTCACTGCAAACGTCACTGCCTCCAGCCATTTTCTTTTTATTCTATGTGCCTCTGTGATGTACAGATTGGTTGCAAATCCCGTAACCTCACAGTGTGCAAGCGACAAGGGCAGCTTAGCCTCAATGATGCGTCAAACTGGGCGGAACAAGATGGTTTTAAACTTAACCCCAACAATAGTACTTGTGTTCTTTTTTTTCAAGGAACAGAAGGCTCGCTCCAGAGCCACTTGTCGAACTAAACAGACAACAGATACCCGTTAACAAAGGGCACAAATTTTAGGCATTATACTTGCTTCAAAGCTAACGTTCATTGCCCATATCATATAATTTAAGGGAAAGTGCCTAAAGAACGATGAACTTTCTTCATTTTTTTTTTTTGCACACAACATGGGGTATTGACAGAAAATGCCTGTACAAAGCTATATTTTGGACAACGGTGCCATATTGTATCAGTGGTACACCGAGCTCCCTGAAGATGCTGGACCCTGTTCACCATTTAGGCATTCGCTTCGCGGCCGGTGCCTTCCGAACAAATCCCAATACCTAGCCTCTATGTTGAGTCTAATGAGTGGTCTCTACATCTGCAGATGACATATGCGAGCTTTACATATTTTCTCAAAATGCATTCGAACCCTGAACATCCTTGTTACACAACTGTTAATGACATAGCATGTGCCACACTGTTGCGTAATCGACCCATAGTTAGAGAGGAGCCCTTCTCACTTCGTGTTAGGAAGCTCAGGGAAGAAATGGGTGTGATTCTTCTGGAACATCTTCTAATGCCTCCAGCGAAGTGCTTACTGCCGTGGCAGTGACAGCTGGTTCATGGCGACGTAGCGCTTATTCAGGTCATTAAACACGCTCCAGAGGCACTTATTAAGGTGCACTTTCTTGAACTTCAGGCGAAATACTCCTGCCCTGAGTATTACACTCTTGCATCAAGGTCATATTCTGACGTATGTTATGATGCACCCGGGCCCTCTTCTCTGAATCCGACGTTCTGCACACTGAAACGAGTATCTTCACGTCTGAGGCACACGCAGTACTGTCTGCAGTTAAACATATTAGGAAAAAAAACAGTATATGCACTGACTCTAAGTGTCGTAAGATCCCTGTGATCACTTCGTAAAAGTAAAGATACGGTACTAAATTAGCTTTACTCACTCAGGCGTACAACATGCATCTCTAACCAGCATGTAACAATATTCTGAGTACCTGGACACACATGCATCGAGGACTGTGTGCTTGCTGACGGAACCACCACATCAATAGCTACAAAAGCCAGTAACTCCTCTATAGCTATCCCTGCCATTGACTTGAAGCTTTTCTTACGGAAAACCCTTAGAAACTATTGGCAACGTTTATGGGACACCGAAACATCTAATAAGCTGCATGCCATTAAACCACAGTTAGCACATTGGCACCCATAACAACAATGCTACGAACTGAGGTAATCATCTGCCGACATAGAATAGGCCGCACGTATGTCACGCACTCTGAGATTTGACTGGTGATGAGCCGCGTATCTGTGATAAATGGAGCGAGACGTTTAACTGGCCTACACGTATTGCTGGAATGCCGTGGACTGAAAACTCACAGAAAAAGGTACTTTCCACTGCCATACCCTCAGCAAATTCCAATCCACTCAGCGATGCTCCTTAAGAATGACCCACTTTTCTAGATCAAGTCAGTCTTGGCTTTCCTAAATGAGGTTCATCTACTGCATGTTATACACCCAATCGATCCGTAACACAGCCGCTTATCTGAGGCTGCTGCTGCGATTGTAGCATTAAGAGCACAAGCTTCCCTGCCCTTGCGCACAAGGGCCCAGTTGCAGGATTAGTACTAGTCGAAATTATTTTTCTAATTTTTATCTTCCAATCATTTCGCAACGTACATCATATATTCATGGCACGCCTTACATGTGATTATCATATTTGAATATATGTACAGTACAGTTTCTGTACTTATCAGTGAATATTTTAGGCCGTTATACAGCCATGTTACATCTACCATCTGTTACTTACTGCGCCATATAATTTCTTAGCGCTGTCTGGCCTTCGTTGGCCCTCGTTGGTTTGCAGCCAAAAAAAAACATTGGCCCTCGTTGGCTCTTGCACCACAAAAGACCATATATCATCATCGTCGTCGTCGTCGTCGTCGTCGTTCGTTACCGTGAACGAACAAACTTTCCATCCAGATGAGACAGAAAAAGGGCTACATTGTAGTCTTCTGCTGTAGTTAGGTAAATTGAAAGTCCATTTTTCTTTCCTTTTCTGTGTGTGTGCTAAACGTCCTCCGCCAATCCGATCATTTTATAGCCTGCCTTTATGACAACAACTCGTTCCGCTAACATTGGTCTCTGTAGCACCGCTGTGGTCTCACTCGGTTGTCTGCGTACTCTTCTAGTGCCAAGATGGCCACGTTTCCCACGGTCTTTCAGAGCGCGGCGGCGCGTCGTCGTTTCTCGCCGTCTGTATAGCTTTATACCCGCGGGCTGCGCGAGCGTCCCTTCAGTGGACGATGGAGGTGAACATGAATAGAAAAAAAAAATATAAGTGGGGTTTGGGGAAAGGGGTCGGGGTGTGGGGGGGGGGGGGAATTTCGTGCCAGCCTCTAGGTGGCGAACGGAGGAGGAAATGCGGCCGGTTAAATTCCGGCGGCACTCGAATGAGGGGTTGGACTCGCATTTCAAGCGACCTGCGGATCCGGCTCTCTCTACACGGCCGCTCGTAAATACGCGATTCGGGCGCCGTTTTCACTGATCTGGCCCCGATCTTGCCGACGCCGGCCGCCGCCGGCTCGACAGCACGGCAGCTCGGCGACATTGCGCCAGTTAGCGAGCGTGCTACAGAATGCCTCCCGCGTATGTAGCGCACACTATATAACCCTTTATGGGAGTTTGCGCTCTGGCAGCTAATTTGTGCGCCCAGTTAGCTGTGTTTTATTCTTTCGCTCACCCAACTCTGGGTGTCGTGAGCTCTCTCTCGTCTGTCGAACGTGCAACTTTGTCATCCCTCGCTTGCGTAGAGCTTCGCCGACGAATAGCCGTTGCAAATGTTGCAGCGAGGATACAAGGGGATAGTAAGGGTTTCTGCGAAATTACAGCTATAGGGTGCAGCGATTACAACTATATACACTGTGTTGTGGTATAATTCCGCATTGTGACTGGCAACGAGACTGCCACGTCTTGTGTCTGCTGATGTGCCCACATAGGCTTTGGTGATTCGCGGTTGGCGTGGAGATACGGCACGGGGATACAATAATCAGCATAACGATCACCTTACATATAAAACATATCATCACCAATTGTACACCTATCATAAGAAATATTGCTAATTGGATTGACGTTGCCAATCATCTCTAAAGGATGGATGCGCCGCCATTTTTTTTTGTCGTGCTTCGTAGCAAGTGCACGTCAACTGAAAGCAGTGTTACCCGCCGCTGTGACTCAGCGGACGGCGTTCAGCTGCTGAGCGCATAGTCTCGGCTTCAAAATCCAGCCACTGCGACCACTCCAATGTGGTCGGAACGTGAAAATGCCTGCCAGCATGCCGACTATGTTTTGTAGAACATTGTGGCGTCGAAGTCAGGACAAAGACATACGGACGCGCTATGCACTTCACAGTTCAGCACGATAGCCGTGGCTGCGGCTACAGCGCTCTGTTGAGAACGTCATCGTCTCAAACCTGCTTCGAGTTCTGCAGGGTGTTGCGCTCGATGTGTGCCGTTTTTGTTGTTGTTTTTTTCTTTCTAATATTTGCTGGCTCCAGCGTTAAGAGGACGTTGGGGGGAGGGGGGAGGTAGCGATTGCCCCGCGAGCGCTGTGTTGAAAGGAGGAAGACAGTGAAAACCATGAAGATAGGAAAAAAGATATTGGAGGAAGCGCCACGCGGCAATCTTGGAGGCCATTGATAAAAAAAAAGCTAAAATAAAGGAAATGCTCTTCATTAGGCCCTCCCCGCGTGACATGCAACCGGTAAGTTCTAGTTACCAAGCGCGCGGAGTCTACGGGAGAGGGTATAGTTCAGGAGGGCGGGAGCCGAGGGTGGATTGTTACAGGACGTCAAAAGGTACCACGAGCTAAACAATGTCTTCGAAAAGTCCGGCAACCAAGGAGCACTTTTTTCCGAAGAGTCAACGCGCGACTAGGCTCAACAACTTTCTTTGGCTCTTTCTCGGGACCGTTTTCGTGGTGGTGAGTGGTGGTCGGACTTTCATCGTCCATACAGGGACGCCGATGCAGAGGGGTGTGCTCTCGAGCAACCTAGTTGCGGGACGCCTTCAACGCCGAATGCCAACTATGCTAGCCCTTTGAGACTCACGTACTGTCACGAGATATTGAGAAGAAGAACAAGAGGAAGTAGAAGTTTGTGAATTTCAACCTCTTATCCAGGGTTTCAAAGGATGTCGTAATATGTCCCATGGCAGCGGCTTCTCGAAGTTCGGTCCTCTTATGCAGCCTGCCATACCTGACGGTTTAGATGCTCTGGTGAAACGCTAGAGAAGGACAGCCCTTCTCTGCACGCGGCTCCCTTTCTCTGTGCCGGCTGCGCGAGAGGGAAACCAGAGTGGCCTTCCACGAAACGTTGGTCAACTCCGGCGCCCGCGACGCTGGAGCAAACACACATATGATGAATCGGCATATATGTATACAGCCATCCATATTACCGATATGCACATGCGCTGGGTAAAGGCTCTGTTCCCTGCGGAATTACACAACGAAATGGCGCTACCTGAGTACCCTCATTGCGACAAATATACACCTTGAAGTGCATCATAGAGCTCTGTTGCGCAGACGACCAGATATGTAAAAAAGGGTGCAAGGGGACCCAAATGAAACCGAGCTTTCGTTTTCACTTCTTTCATGAGCGTACTTCCATGTCCCGCAATGAGGTGTAGCTGTAGCTGCACCTAATAGCCTGACAGCCCTCTGCTACCAGTACCTCGACGGAGGCAATCGTAGAAGCAAGTCATTCAGCGAAACGCGTTGTTTTCAAGGGGCTAAACACGAGTCTGCGAAATCGTGTGCGAACGCAGTCTGCATCAATGTTTTTTTTTCCTTGCGGTAAAAAAAAAACGAATTCGTGGAATGCTTCAACAAGCCTTCAAAACAAGCCTTGAGCCGTATTTAAATCTAAGATCATCTGTTCAAGGATGGAAGAATGAGAATGGAAGATGAACCTCGTTCGGGTCGCACTACACAACCAGTCGAGCCGACAAAAATGTTCATTTGATTTGTCGAACGATCAAACAAGATCGCCCAATGACGAGTTATCAAAGAGTTCGTGCCCACAAATTCTGACTGCAGAATGTCAGATAAATCGAAAGGAAATTTTCAAGGGGCAGCGTTTCGATCTCTTACCGGCCGTAAAAGCATCTTCGCAGGTGGACCTGGACAACATCACAAATGAAAAATTCCTAGGATGCATCGAACAGTGAGAAAAACGAATTGATAAGGAAACTATTTCGAAGGTAACTAACTTGTTCTTCCCTTAAATGTGAATAATTTTTTTTCGAGAAACGTTCCTTTGTTTTTTTCATCATCCCTTATACTTGCAGACCTATGTGGGACACCTCAACTTTCCTATGGCCACTTAGAGGACGCAGCTTCTACAGCAACGTAGTTTGGTTCAGAACTCAAATAGACCTAAAATTTTTTTTTATTGTGTGTCGGTGGAACCGCTCAGCGATGATCGGTCTTTGCGCTGCAAACGATTACAGAGTTTTGAGGCTTGCAGTACTGAAGCCACGCTCACTGTCCTTCCGTAATGTGTCTCGGAAATTTAGAGCAGCAGGGAGCGTTCTGATGCTAAAAAAATTGAGGCCAGCCGTGCGTTTTACCGAACTGCTTATCTGGAACTACGCTCGCGGCCAAAATACACGTAGCAGTACAAGATCTGCGCGTTCTTAAAGCCCAGAAGAGCGCTGTCGATCCGTCTTAAACGTATAATCTATACCCACGCTCCCGCAGTCGCTATTTTTGTTGTCCTTGTCTAGAGCCACCCTTTTTTGTTTGTATTTCCCCATCATCCCCTAAGGGCGGATAAAGATAGTATTCAGAAGTCAAGGGGATATGAGATGAGGATTGTACTTTTTGGTGAGATTTCGCTCGCTATACCCGCCGTAAGCACAATGTTTTCATTTGGTCGGTGTGCTTTTGCCGCTTTTCTTCTCCGCAGGACAACAATGCACATAAAAAACCTTCCCACAGGACCGGTATGTCCGCTCAATGTCTCCGTCCAACTCATAAATATGAAGAGAAAACCGTCCCTTCCCGTTCGAAGAGGACAACAGAAAGATCCCTCTGTGGCATAGGCAGAAAAATTGATCCTCTATTGAAGGCATTGCTGTCGTGACCACGGCATTTGTTGATGTCGTCATACACAGAAATATCTTTTGTTCAACTTGCCTAATGTCTTATCATCACGATACGTTCGGCTTCGTCGCAGCGACCCGCCGCGGTAGGTCTACGGCTATACGGCTATGGCATTGCGCTGCTAGGTGGGCACGAGGTCGTGGGTTCGACCCCAGGGAATTTCGCCGCAGCACACGCATGTTACCTACGTACTTGTATGATAAAAAGGTGTCACGCGCCATGGTCTTCCTTTCTTTTTTTTTTTTTTTTTTTGCCACGTCACTATGATGCCGCAATCTTGACACCTCATTCTGCCTTCGTAGAACCGCTGCTCAATGTTGGTGCTAGTCTCGTTGCATTCTCTCTATGATGTGTAAATATCCACAGGCCGTTATATTGGATATTGGCCTCGAGCTCCACCACTGGAAAAGCTGGCGCCACCGTCGGCGTGACGTGCTATTAGGGATCACGTGGACATAGCGGCCACATCGGCTGCTTCGGGAGCGCCGAAGCGAGCTGAAAACGACAGTTTAAATTCCCTCGTACGCTGCGGTCCTCATTTAGTGGCGAGATTTTCCCGCTTCGAGTGTCTCCTTTACAACTCTTGAAAGCACTACAATAGGCAGTGGCTGCCTTTGAAGGCGCGCAACATGGTAGACTACTGCTCGGTGCCGCAGTGCCGGACGTACGCAACGGAGCCCGGTGTCAGCCTTATTCATAAGTAGCCGCAGGACAAGAAGCTGCGTAAAGCTTGGCTCGCGAAACATAAAACCGGCAAACAGTCATCGGCTACAACTCTGGTATGCAGCAAGCACAGACGCGAGGAAGATTTCAGCTATGGCGCCGGGTGTGCGACATTCGGAAAACGCGCACTGAGACGCTCGCCCGAGTCCCCTGTCCGACTAATGTCATGACGGTTTGGTCTATGAACTTGTCGATGCTATATATACTGGCAAGTTCACTGGAGTGGAAAGGGAGCGGTAAGAAGCACATTAAAAAAAAGCATGGCATATGGTCATGCTTGTGTTATGAATTAATGCACTGGATTACAAAAAAGAAGCAGCGGAAATCCCACGCTGAGAACACCGATAAACATACTGTGCGACGAAACTCAAGAAATAATATTGAAACGCCCAAGAATATAGAAAAAAAAAAAAGATTGAATCATCGCGACGGCACATCACAGTCCCTTCCCCGTAGGCGTCGAAGTCTCTATATATACAATGAAATTATTTTTGAACAGCTCTGACAGCGCCCACGCGACGATGGTTGCTTGTATACTGTCAAATGCTCATATTCTGTGGCCTGAAGCTCATGGTACGGTGCGAAAACGCGCACACGGCGAAAGCGAAACAGTGCGCGGACAAGCATGCAGACGCGCAGTCGGTCGCTGCGAATCTGTGCTATCGCTGCATTGAGGCTTCATTATATTACGCTCCATTTAGTTATACAAACACTATAAGAACATATTTCACATACTTTGCTCTCAGAGTTTGCCTACCTTGCACGCAAGAAGCCGGTTCGGGAGACTCCATCGCGGCGACCGCGCACTGTGGCGTTCACTGTACGTATTCGGTAAAGAGATAGCGTGTGTGAACGATTCTGTGCTTTCAGTTTGCCCAAGATTATTATTTAAAGAGTAAAAAACTTCTCTCGTTTCGAAAGTACTTACAGAAATGTCCGGGAGAGCTCCCGCGTGGTGTTTTCAGTGTGCGCTGACAGCAAAACCTATGAGGAGCGCGCCGCGTGATCCCTCATACTACGCCAGCGAGGCGCTTCCGGTAGATGGCGACACCGTAACTCCTCGCCGACAATAATGGCATATTAGTGCCTTCTGGAATGACGGCCTCTCAGGCCATCGCAGCGTGTGTCATGTGCTCGCTCTCTGTCTCTACTTATCTCTGTTCATCCCCCTTCCCAGTCCGCAAATGTAAGGTAGCAAATCGGATTTCCCGTTCTGGTTAAGCTCCCTACCTTTCTCCTTTATAAAATAAATAATTGAAGTCTAGGGGTTTTACGTGCCGAAACCACGGTATGATACGACAGCCAAATCTGTTCGGCGGATTGGTGAAACATCTTAAAGAAATTTGAGCGCGGAAAAAAGCACACACAAGCACTCACATTTGAAAGAGAGCGCTTGTGCTCGTCGTCACCGCGCGAGTGAGTGAGTGAGTGAGTGAGTGAGTGAGTGAGTGAGTGAGTGAGTGAGTGAGTGAGTGAGTGAGTGAGTGAGTGAGTGAGTGAGTGCGTGCGTGCGTGCGTGCGTGCGTGCGTGCGGCGGCGGCGGCGGCGGACCGGATTGTTGGAACTCGTTGAAAACTTGCTGGCACACAGTTAGTACGACTAGCGTACCAAAAATCGCGCCTAGCAAGTTCCCAACAGGCCTTCAGGAACCTTTGAAGTATTCATCATGTCTCAGTGAGGTTCCACGAACAGTCGGAGTAGCCAGTTAGACATAGTCAGAGAAAGAGAGAAATTTATTTACAGAAAGGCAGAGAGGCCGGCCTGAGACATAGTCAGAGCTAGTACTATACCGTGTACGTCTTTGTCCGCGTCCCATCACGCTGTTTCAATATACGTTCGAGCAGCCGTCTTTTCAACGCGTCGTCCGCAGCATTGGCAGTCGTGTCGCTCCATAAGTCTTCTCCTCAACGTGGTTAACTGACGACGGCGAGCAAAGGGACAGATTATATCGGTGACCCAGCTCCAATTTCCGAATTGCAGTACATTATTATTTCATTTAGTTATTTCAAGTTACTTCATTGAGTCATTGCTAAAGCAAGTTAAAGGAAATATTTGTTGCGCGTCTAACATAAGGATTCATATAATTTTATTACTTGTGAACGCAGAGCTTCTTTTCAACCTTCGAACATATATACGTTAGAGGTCGACGAAGATTGAATACATTCCTGCAGTTTAAAAGGCATGTTTAAAGTTCTGCAACTACATTGGTGCTGCGGGAGAATATTGCAATTTCTGTCAACTGCGCCGGCTGAAATGCACACGGTCACAAACAGCGGATTCATTTCAGGAGCTATTGTGCGTTATTGAGCCGTCCTGTAGATGTCTAATGTCCATCAACGGAATTCTGCAGGACGGCTAAGTTTGTCCTGACGTAGACACAACCGAGTAGCTAGCTCTTGGCGATGCAAAACGCAAGCATGCAGAAAGCGCAAGTCTAGTCGATTTCCACTCCTTACTGCACCAGATTGCACTGACAACTCAGGAGGGAGGAAGCCCTTCAACGAAATGCAGATAATTCAACCGTCGTGCATATTGTTTAGCCACCTATACATGCCCACGCTTTGCGTGATAGCCTGTGTAGTGAACTCTTTCCTTATTGCCTGCGACATCTGAAGCGTACACGGTCACAAACGAATTCGTTTTCGTATTGTTAAAAAAAGATTTATCACTGCCTTGTTTAGCCGTTCTGTAGAACTCTAACGTACTTACAGTACGTTAAAGCACTACAGCACCGATAAAGAGGGTAAATTTTATGTGTGCGTGCAACGCGGAAGCAACATGTAGCGTATTTTTGTGGAGTTTCAGTGCCGCTTCATCTTTATATTTGCAAGAAAAAAAAGTGACCGCCCCTTCAAATCCGTGAAGATGATCGAACAGCGAAGCTGTGTTAGTTACACCGAGTGTTACAACATGCAAGTCAAACTTCGCAAGCAGTCTATATTGTAAATCTTTTGTTTCGCCATTCTTTCACCTCGTTTTCGCTTTTGCGTGCAGTGCTCAACGATCCAACCATCACGTATGACGTCAATGTTGAAATCCCCTACTACGATCAGAAGATCGTGAGCATAGCAGTCTGATTTCAGCCATCCTAATGTCTCCCAGAGAAAAGTCTTGACATCGTTGTTAGTCATGTTGGGAGCTAAGTTCACAATGATGATGCCATTGCCGAATTTGATGGCTGCAACGTCGCCAGTCATGTATGCCTTACATCCCGGAAGTTCTAGAGGTTCCAGAGTTCTAGAGGCCTGTGTGACTTCACAGTTGTTTGACGATTGACTTTTTGTATTTCTTAATGAGGTTACGCATACGTTCCGCTTCGGCGGAGAGATCGACGTCGGTGACGGTGTGCCCGCAGTCCGCCGTTGTCGCTTGCGTTCGATGTCTCGAGTTTGGTCGGTGACGTGGTTAGCAGCATCCGCCCGGCATTGTCGCTTGCGATTCTTCGAAATTGCTTCTGTTCGTCACGTAAGACAATGAATGGCCCGTACCTCGTTAAGCAATGGCTCATACCCCCGCAAATGCGGCCTCCCCATTACGAGGACAAAAAAGTGAAATTCTGCGCTGGAATGACGAGTGGCAACTGAGCCAGCTGTGGAAGAATGCGACGACGACGACGAACGCGAGAGAAGCGACACGAGCGCGTTCGCACGGTGCGGCCTCCTCGGTGATTTGCACACCATCAAAAACAGAACCACAAAGCGCGTCTTCGTGCATAGCGTTTGCCGCCAGCGTCTCCCGGTAAACATGACGTTTGCATAAGCCACGGTTTCCGAGAATCGTGAGAAGCACTCGGGGATCTTTGAACGCTATCGCGTTCCACTCTTAAAGACGAAGCTTAAGCGTCGTCCAAATTTGTAAAGAACTTGAGAAGAGACATGTAGCAGATTCGGCGATCGTCGAAAATGTTATATCATGCGGGTCAAGCGCGTCGGCTTTTATACATGACTCGTCGAAGGTTTCAGTGTAATCGCTGGTGCCGCGTGGCTTCCAGAAAGTATACACAGTACGCGTCGCGCATACAATCAGATTACAAAACAATCGCAAAATCAAGCGAACCAAACAAGCGCGAGCGAGAGCTGACGCGAGCAGACGATAGTGATAAACGAGCGGTCCGGCTGAGACCAGATACGAGTGCGCATCCAGCGGTCGGGCGGGTCCGCATGCCACCATTTTCCCGCGCGCACGTCACAGAAGGTGCCGCTCTCAGTGGTCTTCTCCATTCCCGGCTCGCGTCTTTCATCTTTCGCTGTGCTCGTTCGCTTGGTTACGCCGCTGCGCTCTAAAATGAATTCATTTACTGATTCATTTAGGAGTTCCTTAGGTGCACACGTGTGCGTTTGTGCAATACGCAAAATTTTCAGAGCTTCGCTTCGGCCACTGTGGACGAGTTCACGACGGCTGCTGTCGTCTGTTCGGGTTATATCGCGCCTGAGCGCGAAAGAGGCGCCCTGCGGTGTTTTAAATGCGGCAGTAATCTCGTTCGAATCAGTTTCGAAGTTGCGAAACAAGCCAATTTCCTCATTTCGTAAGTGTTTTAGCGGGGAAATGGGCGTCATTCTTCCATTCAGGCTTTATAACTTTCTCTACCTCATTCCTTTGCGTCCTCTTCAAATGATCAATTGCAGCTGGACAGGTGGTTCCTCACCGGAATGCCGCCTTGCTTCGTGACGATTGCGGCATTTGGTATCAAGCAACCGGCCGTTATACGTGGAAGTGCACTGTTGGCATGTGTCACTGCGATAGCAATTATACGGCCGCTCGAAAAGTGCTCGAGACGCACTTTAGCCGTCTTGCCGCAGTTGTGCACTGCTACTTGACGGCGCATGCTATATATATTGCGACACACCTGTTAAACCTCTACGGTTTATTTAGCAGGTCGCGCGCTGAAGACGATGACGCTGGCCATGATGATGAATATATACAGATGAAGAAGATGAAGGAGCAATATAATGCTCACAATACATACAGGCAAGCGCACGGAAAGTGGGGGCAATGGCCTCTAGCTATCCAGAGACGCGCAGAGCGTCGGGCTCCAAAATCGACGAATTGAAGTGGACAGCGCATTACACAATCTATATTGTTAACATTATGCTATCTACAGCATCTACATTGTCAACACTACGCTGAATCCCCTCAGTGGCGGAGCCAGGGCAGCGTTCGCCCTTCCGCTGCTGGCATAATACCTGTTTAAAGGTGATCCCATGGGCGCCGTCATGCTTGATCACTTGCTGACGCGTCCGTTGCTTGCCTGAGCTGCCTCCGTGTTTACAATGTGCATGATGCCGGCGCGGCTCAGCAAACCATTGTTTCGGAGCGGGCATCGTAGGCGGTGACTGGCCCCTTGGCCACAGCGTCGGAGCACATGTAAGCGTCTTCGCAGCTCATTACGCCTTGTCCAAACGGTGTGAGCAGCATATGCGGTGTTTGTGCTAGAAGCGGCGCTAGATATTGTTAATGTGTAGGCAGAAAGTCAAGGCCCAGGACGAGGTCGTGAGGGCCCAGTGCTCTAGGACATAAAATAAAACAGAATAACGATGTCCGGCGACACTCACGCGAGCCGGACACATGCCAACAATGGCTGGTGTTCCACCGTCGGTGACTCGGACCACAGGCGACGGGGTAGGAGTGAGGACTTTCTTGAGACGATTCCGAAGCAGAGTATTCATCACACGTGCGCGCCAATGTCAATCAGAGCCGTAACAGATATACCACCCACGTTCACTTTAATGAGGTTTCTATGTGTGGGCAAGGTCAGAAGAGGATTTTTGCGTAGGGTCGGTTTGGCAGCAATATCTATCCCCAGCTGCGCAAACACTCCCCTTTTGAATTATATCAAGTCCAGTGTCCTTTGCTATTCGTTATTTTATTTCCCGCTCACTTTGTCGTAGCGGCTTATGTTTCTGACTCAGTAACCTTCCTCGGTGCGGTCACTTTGTGAGCTAGACCTTTCCTCAGTTGCAATATAGATTTGTTCTTGCAGCGCACAAGTGCTTGGATGGATGTTCTGTACTATTTAATAGTTTGTAGCAAAGGCGTATTCTCGCTAGGCGCTATGTGTGGACCGTCACGAAACGATCAGGGGTGGGGTATTCTGTAAGAGTCCACCTAGTGGGCTGCCCATTTCGGCTGCTGCTCATTGGATGCAGCTGTACGAGCGAGGAGGAGACGAGCGGTCCCAGCCAATCAGCAGCGGCCGAAATGGACAGTCCACTATAGATGGACTCCTACAGAATACCTCCCCAGCTTCAAAAGTTTGTGTGCAGTCGGGGTAGTCAGTTACCCACACTTCGGCGCATTGAACCATGAGTGTGCCTATGCACTGCGCATTCTTGATACGTATAGTGTGGGCGCAAATTTCAGTGTGAGTTGGGTTCGATGTGTGCAGATGACGTCCGAGAAACTTCCTATGCCAGAACGCGGTGCTACTCTCTCTGTCACTGTGCAACGAGCGGTATACTCACTCTTCCCGACGTTCCCAGGATAAAGTCCTTTCTCTGGAGGTCAGCGATAAAACGCTGGCGTAAGAATGAATCTTATTTTTATCCTCGACGAAAGCCGTGCATCGCGAAGGGCCAGCAACACGGGCGGTCCTTGTGCAACAGTGGTCCATGATCTTAACCACACAGGTTCATTTCATTTCTTAACATGTCAGTCTCTGTTCTTCCCCTTTCCCCCTCCCCAAGTGTAGGGTAGCCAACTGGGCACGTTCTTAATGATTAACCGCCCTACATTTCCCTCTTCGTTTCTTTCTCTCTCTTTAACATACCAGTCACTGCTTTTCCCAGCCAACTACTGCAAGCGTCTTCCCTCTACCATTCCACATTCTGCAGCATGAAAGGAGCACAGTGCGTCAGCGATCACCCAGTTGAATTTCCAACAGCTGATCGCACAGTGGCAGTTTAGACGCCGGAATGGTTTCACGTTCGAGCGCTTTCGCTTAAGGCGACGTGCTGCGCGCCGCCGGAAGCGTCATCTCGTTCCTATAGAGCAGCTTCTCCGCGAAAGGGGTCCACAAGCATGGGCTCTTCCATTAAATAATGAAAGATACTGCTGGGAACCTACTAGCGTTCCTACTCAGCTTTTGCGTGCATTCGCTGGTCTGAGCGGAACGCGCAGTAACGGTCAAGCTGAGGTTATCTACTATTTCACTGGGCGCTAAAGCGACCAATTCCTTCGGTCTCATTTCATGTATCATCGCGGAGGAGGAGGAGGAGGACGACGAAGCAGGAATAGACAGAAAGACATGGAGGTTAGCCAGTTCTCAGAACGGCTGACTACCCTGTGCAGGGGAAAGGGGGTAAGGGAAATAAAAAATAATAGAAATGTTACAAAAAAGAAAAGAGGAGCGAAAATACAGGAAAAAAGGAAAAAAAAAGAATACGGCCCTGCTTAAAGTCTTTGTCTAAAACCAGTTCTCCGCAAGAAGTGCAACAACGCTTTCAAATCCTTTTTACTGAATACGGTCTCGGCCAGTGTTCCAGGATCCTTTCCTCCGAGAAAGGGCGTTTATCAAGACTATCTCGCACTCTTGAAAGTTCTTTCCTGAGCTCACTGAAATGGTGACACCCACAGAGAAGGTGGGCGATTGTTTCCTCGAAGCTCCATTTATCGCATGCACGGCTGTTGGGCATTCCGATCCGCAATGAGTATGTTTTCGTGAAGGCCACGCCAAGCCACAAGCGGCACAGAAGCGTCTCCTCAGCTCTAGATAGCCATGACGGAAGACGTAGCCGTAGATTTGGGTCTAACTTGTGGAGGTGAGCGTTGGTAAATTCCGTCGGGTTCCACTGTGATAGTGTAAGTTCACGTGCGAGCGAAAGAAGCCCTCTATCTGCGTCTGTTTTGGATAATAGTATAGCTACAAAGTGGAGGCCATCATGAGCAGGTCGGGCGGCCTCATCTGCACAGTCGTTTCCGTAGATGCCGCAATTGCCCGGTACCCATTGATAAAGAATGTTGTGTTTTTTCTCCATTGTGAGGTGATGAAGTAGTCTTATGTCAGCGGCTAATTGTCAGCGACCAGCTCGGGCGCTGTAGGCATTTGTAATAAATAAATAAAAATAAATAAATAATTGTTCATTCGGTCCATGACGAAATGGCGACATGCCATGACATGCCGCTCGCACTGGCGAGCAGCCTTGGAGTTACCATGTTTGTGATTAACCATGTTTGTGACGGTTATTCAATTACGAATTCTAGAGCAGCACGAAGGGCGGCGAGTTGTGCAGCCGTCGATGATGTAAAATGCGATGACTCGAATTTTATGCTGACGGACTTTGCCGGAATAACAACTGCTCCTGCTGAGCTTGAAGGCGCCTGCAACGTCCCCGGCGGCGCTTCTCATCCCGACAGCGTAAGGCCGGGCCTTATGACAGCGCTTTGAGACGCCCGGAAGTTGCCGGCGAGGAGTGCACTGTTCCCACTGCGCAGTAGGAGTTAAATTGCGTGCTGAGTCTTGCCACCATGTCGCACCCGCGTACTCGGAACACCATCCGAGAAGTCCAAGAGCAACGTTAAGCCATCGCTCTCAGTGCTTCACCCTTCGGGCGAAACTGTAAACTTCTTGTACTAGTTCAAGATCGGCGTGTTTTACTGTTTTACTGCAGCGAGTCTTTATTTGCTATGGAACTGACAGGAATTGAACAGGATGCAGGACGAGCTTGAGTATGCCTGCCTGCAGGCAGGGTGGGGTACGTGTTTTCGGATCATCCGGATAGCGTCCACAAGTCTAAGTCATAGAAATGTGTCCTTATCTACATCTGTGGAAATACAGCGACATGCTATCATAAAACGCTTAATGACCGCTCACTCATCAATATTTAGAGACTGTCAGTATATATGCGGTGACACGTGTTGCGTTGTTCTAAAGGTAACTTATGAGGCCTCCTCTCTCTCTCTCTCTCTCTCTCTCTCTCCCTCTTTATCTCTAAGTTCGGCGACGTGAACTGCCGCTGACGGCAGCGCAAAGTGAATTGACGACGCAAGCAAACTACTGTAGGTATCGGCGCCAGTTGCGCTGTTGACCTTCCAATCATTATAAGCCGTTATCTCACTTGAGCGCCTTATCCATCCGCGTAGAATCATTATCAGGCGCGATCAACCGTACTCCCGCGGCGGCTGCCTATGGCGCGACAGCATGGGCCCTGTCTTGAAATTGCGATCTGCGATGGGGACACTGCCGACTGCGCCGAGTGCTGATGGCTTCGTATGCGCTGTGTTCTCGCCGTTTCGTTCACGTTGAAGCGAGACGCGCGGCGCCCTGTCATGAGAGCGATCTGCGATGGGGACACGTACCGCGCGCCGAGTGCTGATGTCTTCGTGTTCACTGCGTTCTGGCCGCTTAGTTCGGAAGCGAGAGACAGCACGAAGGTGAATTCGCTCGCTGCTGCGTGCCCTATCTTCAACGCGACCGTCATACGTGACGGAGGGACGGACGAGTTTCCTCGTTGGGTTGGCATAGAAATGCTTTCGCATTTAACAGAAACAGGTTCCACCTGACGGTGAGAAACGCAAGCCTATACTTGCGGGAACGTGCTCGTTTGCCGCTACCGGACAACCGAGCGTGTAAACTCTCGGACAACTTTCTGTCGCAGTGAAGGGAAAGCTACGGGTGCGTAGCCGCTGCACATGTGTTACGGCGCCAAGTAGTCCACCAGCGTTTGACAGTGATTTTGGTTGCTCGGAACAGACGCCGAATCGACACACCTTCACGTGCGACGGCTTCGCGTTTGCCCAGACGTGGAAGGGTGTCACGACTCAAGAGTCGATGCGTTAGCTGCTCCTGAGTAGTGGCATAAGGAGGTGGAGTGTCCCTGGCTTTCGCCAATTGCCGTGGTGAACGAAGCAAAGGCATGATGAAATCAAGCAAAGACAGTAATTTAATGCGATTCATCAGCAACAAAACCAACTGGCCTTATTAAGTAGTGGATGTGAATATGTTAGACAGAAAATAAAGTGACAATTCCAAGAACAGGTGTAGCAATGTTGAACAATTAAGATGTGCAATCGCAGCGTGAAGAATGAACGTCAGGTCAAACTACATTTCTAAACAATAATTGGCAAAGCAAATATTTAGAGGCCACAGTCCACAGAATCAAAAGTGACATGCAGCAGACCGCGGGTGCGCCGGCAGTCCGTCTCAACCGATGCGGCCCGTAAGTGATCCTCGAAGTCGGCGGCCATGGCTTCCACAGCGGCTGGCGGTGTTCGGTGTCGGGGCGTGATGTCGGCATATTATTTGCGCGGGAGTTGCTCGGCGTTCGTTTATCGTCCCCGGAGCGGACTGGCCAAGTGTCGGATGTGCGCGTTTTTATAAACCTCTCGAGGCGTCGGCGTTCACCTCTTGCCGTCTAGACATGGGTCACACACGCGCACACTGGATCTCGCCGTAGTTCAGACTCCACTGGCGGTCACCTTCACCGGCAGTCAATATGATCACAAACAGAACAATAGCTGCGGACGAAGACGGCTTCAAGTAGGCCGGGCGTGCTTCCACCGTGGTTCAGATTCTGCTAGCGGTCACCTTTACTGGCAAGCAATTTAATAGCGCACAAAACAACAGCTGCAGACGCAGCTTGCTTCACGAAGCCCGGGTGTGTAGCCACCATGGTTTCTATCCCTACCAGGGGTCACCTTCTCCGTCGAACAGTTTAATCACACACAAAACAGCAGTCACAAACGCACACAGCTCACGTGCTCTGGATGTACCCAAGATCACGTTCCCTACCGTTTGCGAAACGGTGCAGCACGTAGGCTTGCGGCCCATTCTTAAAGAAGCGATGCTTAATAGGCGTGTATACCTAGGTTGCGTGGGTGGAAAAATTGAAGAAATAACGCGACTTTTGTGACAAAGGGAAAAGTTGCAAAAATAATTAAACTTTTACATTCAATGGTGTGTTTTATCTCATGTAAATGTTGGTAATAAGCCGTTTATGTTTTCTCGTCCCCAGCTTAAACTTACGTGGATGTAAACACGGGACTCTTTTCAGAAGCGCTCTCACTTCCGCGCGCTTTGTCTCCGTAGCTTTCCCTCCATTGCCGCAGAAAGTTGACCGCGAGTGCAGTCATATAGTTTTCACTTTCCCCGCGAGTCGCCCGGGGCGCTTTCAGTGTCACACCTGACCAAGCAGTTCTTAAGCGTTGCTTCTCCACATAATTTTCCTGTCAATTGCTACCACCACTTCCAAATCCGCAGAACTCCGCGAACTGTTCCGAGTGCAAGGACAAGAATTGTGAAACGCGAGGCACCGCGCTCGCTTTTGCCCGCCGAGAAAATGGAGTTTTCTGCGCAGCTGTCATGAAAACCTGTCGTCCACTCAGGGTCGCGCGCTCGCAAAAAGTGTGGTTGGGGTAGGGACATGGCGCTACGTCAGGTATTTTGAGCCTTTACGCCAGTTCCCTAAGCAATATTATGTACTGCAGCTGGTTGTCTGAATAAAGATGAATTAATGAAAAAAACGGCTGCGGGCGAGTTAGCGCGAGAAGCCTTTGGGACGAGCGAATGGAGAACCGCCGCCAGCGCCAGTGCTGCTCTATTCTTGACACTTGGATCGAAAATCAGAACGTCAGTCTTTTCATTGCGCCAACTCCGCGTCCTTTAGTGGTTGCGGTGTATACCACCGCAGGGCGATTCCCTCTCTCTCTCACTCTCTCCCTCTGCTGTGTGGGAAGGAAGCGACGTCGCACCGCTGTCTCACCCGCTTCCTGGCGTGTCGCGTGCGGATTTAATTACGTGCCGTCGATTCTCTCCTGCGCTCCCCATTATTCTACGATGCAGCCCATCAGAGCGCGTGCGTTTCTAGAGAAAGAACGTCATTCACTCGCCGCACTCTCTGCCGGCGCGCGTCTACCTTTTGCTTTCGACGCATATGTTTGTATCTTTCACGCGCTTACGAGTGTGAACGGCGCCAAGCGCGCCAGTGCGCGCGCAGGGAGGTCGACGTGTACGTCACGCCTGCCACCGAACGACGCGCGCTGTGTTCGCACCGATCGCCGAGTGGCGTTTCGTGCACGCGTTGAAGCGCGTGGTGCAAAGTTGCGCGCGATCCGTCGTGCGACGCGTCGCACGACGAATCGCCGCAAACGACGATTCGGGACAGGCTTGCGTGCTATACATGCATGCCGCCCTTCCCATAAACCGGCGCCCCTGCATGGTTGCTCGGAAAACATGCGAAACTTCGCGAAGAGAATGAAAACAAACGTCTTTTTGCAGCTCTTTCGTTTTAAAGAAACGATGTCAAATAAAACCGCGTCTATGCGAGCAGCGTAGTCGTTTTTGCGCGAGGCTGCGTCCGCAGTGTCGGCTCTGTTGACATGTGCCGATGGCTATATTCCTTTTCCTACATAGCAGTCCACGCTGTGGAAGCTAGGCAATAAGCTTGGCCAAGAAAAGTTATCGCTCCGCGCGTTCCGTCCATGCTTCGCTGCGCGCCCAACAGCGTTCGCTCGCGCGAACATGCACGCCAGGCTCCTCGCGGCGGGTTGCAAATAAAAAACCAGAATAGAACAAAAATAAAAATGATCTAGAACAACGCATTAGCAGCCGTATACCACAGTGTTTGTTTCTAGGGATTAAATCTTGTTTCATTCAATATTGAGCCTATATAAAATAACAGTTGCGCACAATTGCGGTAAAAAAAAAATTGGAGGACGCTTACGCTTCGCCTTCGAGAGTGGAACGCGATAGCGTTATCGCACCCCGTTCGCACCGCACACTCATTCGCTCGCCATGCTCTTGACGAGACGAAGGGGAGAAGCGGGCGAGTGGCGCGCCACTTGTCGGGGCAGCGCCGTAAGTGCGAGGAGGGGGTCTTCTGTGTTTGCAGCAAGATGGCTCTGCGCGTGCGCCAAGCGCAGAAGAAATGTAGCGGAAACATATTTCGCTACTCGCTACTGCGACTTCTGTAATTTACATGCTCATAATAACCGATATGCACCTCAGTATAACTTGCTACGGCACGTTTCTAAGGCAACACCGCATTCACTAGAGGCGCTTTTGTCCCGCGTTGAACCATCGAACTAATGGCTGGGTGGTAGCGTCTCCGTCTCACACTCCGGAGACCCTGGTTCAATTCCCACCCAGCCCATCTTGCAAGTTGCTTTAACGCGACAGCGTTAAGGAGCTCGTGTCACAGAAAAGTCTGTGTCGGCGGCGTTGGCCGTGAGTGAGAAATCCCGGCAGGCAATAAATAAAAACAACTTGCAATATTCGCTGGCTGGGAATCGAACCAGGATCTCCGGAGTGTGAGACGGAGACGCTACCACTCAGCCATGAGTTCAATTGTTCAAAGCTGGACAAAAGCGCCTCTAGTCAATGCGGTGTTGCCTTAGAAACGTGCCGTAGAAAGTTATACTGCGGTGTATATCGGTAATTATGAGCATGTAAATTACAGTAGTCGCAGTTAAACGAGTAGCGCAGTACGTTTCCGCTACATTTCTTCTGCTCTTGGCGCACACGCAGAGCCATCTTGCGGCAAACACAGAAGACTCTCTCCTCGCAATGTACGGCGCTGCCCCGACAGCTGGCGCGCCACTCGCCCCTTCGTCTCGTCGAGCGAATGAGTGGGCGGTGCGAGCGGGGTGCGATAACGTTATCGCGTTCCACTCTTGAAGGCGAAGCTTAAGCGTATTCCAATTTTTTATTTATGAATTGCCTTCCGGGATTTTCGCTCATGGCTGACACCGACGACACCGGCGTTTCTGCGACACGAGCTCCTTAACGCGGTCGCGTTAATAACATTCAACTGTATCCAAGTGCCAACGAAGCCACTGCAAGAGGTCTCTCTAGAATCCAAAGCGTTGACTATATGGAACGGAGTATAGGAGCCGGCAGGTCTAGCTTGCATGGGCCGTCGAATCCGAGGCCGACGGCGCTTGCGACGCGACCGCATGCGCCTCGTAATAGAGCGCCTATGTTGGCCAGCACAACGTGCACAGAATTATATCATACTTAAATTGCAATACATTTTATTTTATCGACGCCGACGGTAGCGAACGAGCAAGCCAGGCGAGCCTATAGGCTATATAGCTCGTTGGTCGGCAGATCAGGGGGGACAGCCCTTGCGATCCGTCGGCAACGATTTTGACGCACATGTGTCAACCACATTCAGTTGCAGACACACGGTACGATTCCGGCACGCGATCCAGCCAGTCGTACCAGCAGACGTGCCCAATAGGTGACCGACTTCCTTACATATATATATCCCGCAGGAGCGCCTGCGTCAGCAGCGTTTGGTGCGTTGCGACACCAGGTTCCCGAGCACGTGAAGGTTGGCCCTCCCGCGTGTAACCGTGCGCGGCTTAGGCATGTCTGGGGAAAGGTGGATCCTGGGGGTTGAGCCGATGCCGGGTGTTCGGACCTTTATGGCCCCCCGTTGGAGGCAACACACCTGTTTGGCCTCTGCTTCACATAGACGGCACCTCCAGACTGACCTGCCTGGAGGAAATCGGCAGTCGCCTTTTTCTGTCCTCCTCTCCGATCTTCGTCCTTCTCTCTAGCTTTTTCATCGTTCCTGTCTTCTTTTCACTTCTTACTTCTGAATTTCCTGGCGGCAAGGGTTAACCGTGTGTGATATATCCAGTCTTGGGTATATATTTTAGCTTATAGTGGCGGTCCATAGATGGCGTCTGCAGGTTTCTCGGTACCTGGGGCCGTATAACGTAAAACTATTCCAATACGTTTTTATTCCAATCTCCTGACGTCAAATTTGCGTAACCGCTGACGCAAGGATCGGGCGGTCACCCGACGGGTTGTCTGAACAGACCAATCAAACGCTGCCCTCGTTCATAGGAAGTCACTTAGTTTGCTTGAAAAAACTAATAACATTGCGTACACTGAGCGGCTTGTCTTATCTATTTGGCTGACAAGAGGCGAGGCGCACGCTCAAGTAGAGAGGGATTCGATGGGGCTGAGCCACTGCACTGAAAATCGCTAACCGGATGAAGAGGGTGGTGTCGGCGTCTGCGATTGGTCCGCTTTCCCTTACTCGGCTTGAGGTGACTCGTCGAAAATCGCGGCGGCATGCAACGGTATGTTAAGATTGCAACTAAGACGGATCCTCATCAAAGAAGAGTTGTCAAAGCGAGATCATAAATGTGCCGAAAGTGCTCGAGAACGTTACACGGCCACGCAAATGGTTTCATTGTACGCAAATAAACCCATGCTCTCCGGCAGGTGCGAGTCGCCAGTGCCTGAGCAATCGGTGGCAGCTATCTTTTATTCCTTTCGGAACGGGGCAGCCTGCGGCTATTCAGAAGAAAATGCAGTTTTGTTCGGCATATTAATGCATCTTTATCGCGCACACGTCACTTTGACGCATAAGTTTTTGCGGTTTCGTGACGTCACGTGACAGGCAGGTGAAGTGGGTGCAGCCCGGAAACTTTTGACCAATAGCCAAGGGCTAATGGCGAAAAGGGGTCGAAGCAGAAATAGCTATTTTTCTTTTATTCGGCCAAATCATGCATAATCAGTGTGTACACATTATTTCAGATGGGCAGCTATCACGGTTTTCGTGACCTCGCGTGACAGGCAGGTTAAGTGGGGGTGGTCCAAAAATGTTTTGACCAATCGTGGAGGGCTGATTGCAGTATTGGAATAGAAAAAGTTGGAATAGTTTCACGTTATAGCGACCCTGTAGCGTCCCTTTGTTGGGCTCGGTGGTGGGTTGCTACCACCGCCGCCTGATATTGAAAGCGTGCTATGGCAGAAGCGTTCCCCCGACTTCCAGATCGGCCTCTGAAAAAAATTCGCACCGATGCGCCTTTTCAATTCACCCTCCGAAGCGACCTCGTCAACTTCCCACGTTACTACGTCTTGCATAGTGAAGGAACAAGTATGCGTAAGCTATCCCTTTCTTAGTGGCGAAATGCCTTGTAGAAAAAAATTGGCAAAGAATACAAAGCCTCGAAAATGGCCAGCGGAGACCTGTTAATAGAACTGAGGAACAAAGAACAAGGGCAAAAGCTGTCCGAACTCGCCATTAGTGGTGAAATCAAAGTCACGACTTCTCCCCGTCGCTCATTAAACATTTGCAGGGGCGTTATCTCAGAGGAAGATTTTCTCAGGAGTGACGAGGAACTCCTCGAGGCGTTCCAAGAACAAAATGTGATCAAAGTTAAAAGAATTACAATCGGAAGAAACGATGAACAACTCCCCACCAAACATGTGATTATTATATTTGGTACTAGCATTCTCCCCATCTCTCTCGACGCAGGATATCTAAAAATCGATGTCAGACCATACATACCGAACCCAAGGTGGTGTTTCAAGTGCCAGAGGTTTGGCCATGCAGCATAATCATGTAGAGGCAAAGAAACATTCACGAAATGCAGTGCCAACGATCATCCATCTGAAAAGTGCAACGCTCCTATATGCTGTGTAAACTGCAAAGGGGATCATCCAGCATGTTTACGATCATGTCCCTGTTGGAAGAAGGAGGAGGTGACTGCCCTAACAGTAAAAGAGAAGATTTCATTTTTCGAAGCGAGGAAGAAGCTGTCATTCTTACCTCGAACGAGTTATGCCAGTGTGTCGTGACAGGGGGCAACACCACATCAGTTTCAGGAGTCTACGGGGGTCACAGTCAGTGGTCCCGTAGCAATTCCATTCGCCCCCTCGGTGGCAGCAGCTAGTGCTGCTCCACCATCATCCAAGACGGCCCTGCAGGCAGCTGTTCCGCAGGTCCCGAGACTAAACCGAACGCCAAGGCCCGAGACGCGTGTCTCGACGCCTGGCTCTCTACCATCCAGCGCCTCAGAGAAGGCGATGGAGGTCGATGCCAAAACCCCGGTGTCATCGACGTCAGAGGAACAACGTTCTTCTGAGCTCTCTAAGAAGGATAAACTCCTTGTAACTGCGCCGAAAAGGGGACAGGTAACCTGAATGGTTAACGTCCGTCACACGTGTATTATTCTCTATCGCATCTCACCTTTAATTTTTTGCATCACGCACATCAGTACATTTATCATTTCACAAACATGGCTATCATTGCACATTGGAATTGCATAGGTCTCATACACAATATAGGTGACATCAAAGACATCATCAACATCTTTTCGCCTGTTGCAGTGTGTCTTCAGGAAACGAATCTCGGTCCGAAAAATAGTCAAATTCTCAAAGGTTTCACCGTTGTCCGAAGGGACCGCGAATGTTCCATCCTCTTCTCAGGAGGAGTCGCTATAGTCGTGCAGGGCGGCACTCCTACACGAAATGTCCAATTGAATACATCTTTTGAGGACGTAGCCGTCACCATTGTCTCACATAACAAACACAATTTGCTCACTGTATATTCCATCCCACATCCATTTTACTACTACACGCTTAGAAAATTTAGCAGATCAATTACCGAGCCATTTGTTTTAGTAGGGGATTTTAATGATCACTGTACTCTTTGGGGCAGTGTCAAAACTGGCCAAGGAGGGCAGCTTGTTGAAGATTTTATTCTGTCCAATGATATCTGCCTTTTAATTCAAGTGCATCGACTTACTTTTCACCGACTTCCCGCACTTTTAGTTTCTTAGATTTAGCCATCTCTTCTTAATGATTTTAAATGGGAAGCCCTCGACTCGTCATATGGTAGCGATAACTTGTCAACAGTCATCAAACTCTTATCATCACCACCAACCTTAGTCACTAGGTCACGCCGGTGGAAATTACAGCTTGCTGAGTGGCCGGTTTTTATGGAGAATGCGAAATCAGAAGTTGTCTTTTCGCCAGAACTAAGCACTTTTTTAATATGGGGTTTTACGTGCCAAAACCGCTTTCTGATTATGAGGCACGCCGTAGTGGAGGACTCCAGAAATTTCGACCACCTGGGGTTCTTTAACGTGCACCTAAATCTAAGCACACGGGTGTTTTCGCATTTCGCCCCCAGCGAAATGCGGCCGCCGTGGCCGGGATTCGATCCCGCGACCTCGTGCTCAGCAGCCCAACACCATAGCCACTGAGCAACCACGGCGGGTAGAACTAAGCACTGACGCACTTAACAAAAAGATCACTAAGGTCCGAATCTCAGCGGCAGAAAAGTCAATTCCCCAGTCATCCGGTATTGTGCGCAAAAAGCTCATCGCTGGTGGGCAAACGTGTGTACTGTAGCCAAAAAAAAAGAACAAAATGAGGCCTGAATGGGGAATCCTACGGAGGTACCCCACTTGTAGGAACCTTTTAAATTTCAAACAGGCCAAAGTCAAAGCACGATTTATTCGGAAAAACGCGGAGAAATCATCATGGCAAAAATACATATCTTCAATCAATAGTACAGTCACATCAAAACGAATGTGGGACCAGGTGAGGAAATTTAAAAGAGTGTTCATCATACACAATATCACTACTTAAATGTCCAGGCACACAAACAACACGACAGGACCAGGCCGACTTATTAGGCGAACACTTTTACAACGTCTCCAGCTCAGCAAACTACTCAAATGCATTCTTAAAATGAAGAGAGTCTGCGGAGAAACTGAGACTGCCATTACTGGGGCTTCAAATGAAATTTAGAATAACGTCCTCACAGCACAAGAATTGAACAGAGTTCTCTGTGCCGGTAAAAATACGGCTATAGGTCTTGACCGTGTCCACTACACTATGCTGGCATACCTACCTGAAGCATCGGTAGAGGCACTTCTTAAAATTTTCATCAAGATATAGGAGTCTGGGGTAATGCCTACAGATTAGAAGAATGCAGTAGTATTGCCTTTTCTGAAATCAGTTTAACCAGCAACATCGCCAAGCAGCACAGACCCATTGCACAAACAAGTCGTCTAGCCAAATCCTACGAGTGCATTATAAACATAAGACTCACATTTCATGCTTGAATCAAGAAGCCTAATAGACATGCATCAGTGCGGATACAGAAAGGGCTGCTCGACAGCTGATCAGCTACCCCCTCTCCCCCCCCCTTCCCCGCACGACTAGAACATGAAATGCATAACGCGTTTCTACACAAACAACACTGTCTCGCCGTTTTCTTCGATTTAGAAAAAGCATATGATACCACGTGGCGATATGGAATTTGAAGAGACCTGACAGACTTGGGAATTCGTGGCAGAATGCTAAACTGTCTATCTGATTTTATGGCAGATAGAACCTTTCAGGCGCGTCTCGGCACAATAGTTCCACACACATTTACGCAGGAAGATGGCCTTCCACAAGGCTGTATTCTGAGCACGACACTCTTCATAGTCAAAATGAACCCTATTAATAAAATCATCCCCCCATCCTCTGTTATGCACTCAATATGTGTCGACGATTTGCAAGTGGCTTGCCGGGCCTAAAATCTACCCACTTGTGAAAAAAACTACAGATAACGATAAACAATCTCACACAATGAGCTGACAAAAAGCGATTTCGTTTTTCAACACACGAAACTGTTACAGTTCTCTTTTCCCAGAAGCGAGGGTTACACCGCAATCCAGTTCTCCCATTGGATGGTGCAACGTTGCGGGTCAAAGAAGACTACAAATTTTTAGGCATAACTTTTGACACAAAACTGAACTTCCTGGTCCACGTTAACACAACTGAATTTAAAGCAAATGAAGTACTAAATATCCTCAAGGTTTTATAGCACAAGCATTGAGGATACGTCCCAATATGTCTACTACGTATGTACCTGTCCTTTTTAAGTATATAGTGTAGTTTATGGTACAGCTAGGCAGTCCTACATTAAGCTACTTGATCCATTTCATAATCTTGGCTTACGACTGGCGTGTGGTGCCTACAGAACATCGTCTGTCCAAAGTTTATATGTCGACTGCAATGAGCCTTCCTTACAGCACCGCAGAGCACTACTTACACTTTCCTATGTACTGAAAGTTCAGTCATTACCACAACATATATGCTACAATATCGTAACAGAGTGTAAATCACAGGTACACTACACAAAAAAGCCGAACATGATTCGGCCACTTATCTTGCGACACGAGGAATACTGTCAGACTGATGATATTCCTCAGGAGGTCCTACGGGTTGCTGAAAGGCCACCAAGATTGCCGCCGTGGTGCAATCTTATGTTGAATTCCAATGGCGGAGTCGGAGCAGCCGACGGACTCCGCGAGCGAGCACTCGACTCTGGCGCAGAGCAACGCCTCCAGATCCGCGAGTGGAGCACAACCTGCGCCGCAGGAGCAAGGCGGAAGCGGAAGTTCCATCACCGAGTTACCCAGGATACCTTGCGTGTTGTCATTTCCTTCCACTGTTTGCTCCCAGCACCGCCCATCGCTACTAACACCGCCGCACCGGTCACTTGCCTCTTCAGCGCCGTTCACCTGTTGTTCTTTTAAAAGTGCGGAATGTATATCTCGCCAAGAGTGCAGCAGCTTTTGCTTCCTCGCGAGTCGTGACCGGTGGCGCCTCCCATCAGACGAACGTGGTAAAGGAAATACGTCACGCAGAGTTCCGGTCCACTCCGCCGATTTTGGCGGAGCATCTTTTTCTGCTCCACGGAGTGACTCCCGCTCTGAATCCCCTCCGACTCTCTCATTGGAACACCTTACTCCCGCCCTCACTCTGCCATTGGAACAAACTTGCTCCGATAGGAGCAGAAAAACTTGCTCTGACTCCGCCATTGGAATTCAACAATGCACGGCTATGTGATTGGAAATTAACGCATCTAAAGAAAAAGGAATGTCCACAAGAACACATAATACAAGAGTTCCAAGATATTCAAGAATGATATAAAAATTGCACGGAATTTTACACTGACTGCTCTAAAGCTCTAGGATACGTGGGTGTCGGAATCGTGATGAAAAATTGCGAAAATAGCATTCGGATAAATAATTTTGCTTCAGTCTTTACCGCCGCAGTTTATGCAATATGGACGGCAGTTAAGAAAATTACCACAAACGAGCGAAAGAATGCTATCATTTATACCGATTCGTTAAGTGAACTCAGAGCTCTAAACTTAAACGCCGCATCTGAACCCCTGCTTGGCGACATCTTAAACATGGTCTTTAATAACAAATACGGAAGAACCACACAATACTGCTGGGTCCCAAGCCATGTTGGTATACCAGGGAATGAAGCAGCAGATAGATGTGCAGCCATGGCAGCGCACAAAAGTATAACTCACATAACACTTCCATACAAAGACAGCATTCGAGTGATTCGCATGGCCCTAGCATCAAAATAGCGACAAGAATGGAACTCGTATATAAAAGAACAAGTTACATATGACTAAACTTCTCCTTGGCGAGCGGAAATCGTGCAGTCACCAAGAACGGTTCTGTGAGGTGATCTTATGTCGACTAACTTATGTCGACTAACTTGCGAGAAATACCATGAATCGCTTACAGTAAACCGCATTATTATGTCTTGTTCATATACTGAAACACAGAGGCGGAAACATTACAACAATTTGTATTAGTTGCATATACATCTACACCCCTGCCTTATTATTGGGAGATGAGCCGCTAGTGCCATTCCCTGACTTTTTCTAGTATTTAGATGAAACTGGTTATTTACTTCGACTTTGAAGTAACGCAGCTTTTGCTGCCTTAACATTGGATTTTGCACTGTCATGTGAGTGGCGCAGCGTGGCCTCAGTCGCTATAAATATATATAAATATTAGAGAGGGAGAGAGAGAGAGAGGGAGAGGGAGATTAGATGCCTGGATGAAAAATCTGTTTTCAACAATCTGTAGAACATCACTTTTTTATATGCAAAGAACCTTGAGTCTATTTCTGCGTTTCACAAGCATCTGCATAGGGAGCCTCAGAGGCGTAGAGCTACAGGTACCTATTTATGGGTTCCGAACCTGGAAATGTGCCAGCTCAGCATGCCCCTTCCTCATCGCCTGTACACTCCTTTTGTGTATGGCTCAACGATCGAGGTATGGTTGTTCCACACATAAATGTCGCCTGCGGCAAAGTGGTCGTAGGCCGCGGCTGCCACTATAGAACGACTCTCTATCTTTCTGTCTTTTTAAAAATCTTTTTCGCATTACAAGCGCAGACCGTGTACGTAATGATAGAAGTAACGTACCGGTTTCTCAAGAAGAGATTGAAAGAAATCGTCCAAACAGGAAGAAAGTACGACAACGTACACAAAGTGATTGAGAGTGATGCTCTCAGCAGTCTGAAGTGCGTTTGTGCTTGACCAGATGGCGCTAGCTGTTTTGTTTGTTTTTCTTTCTCTCTCCCGTTGTGTTCAGTCAGTTCAGGTGAAAGCGAAGATCGTGACTCGATCGTGTGTGGGTCGTTGTGTCTTTCTTTTATTGCGATAGCAAATATATGGACGCTCCATGCGCATTTCTGCCGTAGCCGTCGCCGTGAGGTTCCGTATGAGTGAAAGCGTGTGAGGGTGAGCAGTGGCGTAGCTAGGTTGTCTGGCACCCGGGGCCCATAGGTCTTCTGTCACCCCCCCCCCGGGTGTAGTCGAGGAAGGCGAGGATATGCTTTGGGCCGCAATAGGATATGCTTTAGGCCGGATATAGCTTTAGGCCGCAATATATGAGCATTCGACAGTATACAAGCAACCATTCTTGCGTCGGCGCTATCAGAGCAGTTCACAAATAATTTCATTGTAGAGACTTCGACGCCTACGGGGACTGTGATGTGCCGTCGCGACGATTCAATCTTCTTTCTTCTTCTAAATTCTTGTACGTTGCAATATTATTTCTCGAGTTGCCTCGCACTATATATTTATCGGTGTTCTCAGCCTGCGATTTCCCGCGGCTTCTTTTTTTTTTTTTGTTATCCAGTGCATTAATTCATAACGCAAACGTGACCATATGCCATGCTTTTTTTTAATGTGCTTCTTACCGCTCCTTTTCCACTCCAGTGAACTTGCCAGTTTCTATAGCATCGACAAGTTCATATACCAAACCGTCATGACATTAGTCGGGCAGTGGACTCGGGCGAGCGTCTCAGTGCGCGTTTTTCGAGCATCGCAGACCCGGCGCCGTAGCTGAAATCTTCCTCGCGTCTGTGCTTGCTGCATACCCGAGTTGTAGCCGATGACTGTTTGCCGGTTTTATGTTTCGCGAGCCAAGCTTCACGCAGCTTCTTGTGCTGCGGCTACGTATGAATAAGGCTGACACCGGGCTCCGTTGCGTACGTCCGGCACAGCGGCACCGAGCAGTAGCCTGCCATGTTGCTCGCCTTCAAAGGCAGCCACTACCTTTTGTAATGCTTTCAATCACTGTCAAGGAGACGCTCGAATCGGGAAAATCTCGCCACTAAATGAGGACCGCAGCGTACGAGGGAATTCAAACTCTCGTTTTCAGCTCGCTTCGGCGCTACCGAAGCAGCTGATGCGGTCGCTATGTCCACGTGATCCCTAATAGCACGTCACGCCGACGGTGGCGCGAGCTTTTCCAGGGGTGGAGCTCGAGACCAATGCACGCTGTTTTTTCTGCGCCAAATAACACAGGGTGCTGCACCGATAACTTGTGATAAGCTTATGTGCACATCTTCTGTCAGACTGTAAGGCTTGGTAACCAGTACAAATGCGGCATCGTGGCAAATACGGCTCACGTCACAAGTAAAAAAAAAACATTTAATAATGTTTTAATTACCAAATTAATTTTAGCGGTAACATTGCATTTGCAATATTGAAGGCCGAAATTCATATCTTGTCCAACAACAACTTCACAAAAATCGTCGTAGGTACTATGGCCCGCAGTATTCTGGCTGTGGGCCGCCCTGAACTAAAACGAAAATGATATTGTGCCTCAGTGACGCTGATCCGGGCCCCACGATATTAGAAAAACGGAAAATGCCACCTGCCTCCCTGCTGCGCGGGCGCCATTGTTATGACAATTACAAGTTCTCTTCATTGTGATCAATAAATCCTTGTTTTTATTTGCTCCTATACGGACAAACGTGATTATCCGAGCTGCGGTACCATCAAAAGATTGGGAACAGAATAGAGCACGCTTCGCGTCGATTGTTGGCGTCACCATAAAAAAAAAAGAAAAAAGAGAAAGAGACCGCGATGAAGCCCGTGCCAGCGAAACCTGTTGGTCTGCACTCGCAATGGAGAGGGTTGAGGGATCAACCTCACTGGTCCACTATTTCATATTTCTTTCGCTACTGCCATACTGGGCGCCGCCCGCAGTAAAGTACTGTAGGTTGTAGCACCCAAAACGATTTTGTTTAAGAAGTTTTTGTTGATTTAATAATATGACTCTGAGTCCTCAATTCTGGAATTGAAGTGCTTCCTCTATGAGTGCTAATTAAGGGATTATTGAGGATATGATTATTACTTATCTACCATATTTTTCACGCTACCGAGTTCCTAGTAATCACAAAGATACATAACTTCATAGAATATCGGGAAATATCCTTACAATATTCACGTTTTTTTTTTTTGTAAAATTCTGTGCAGCTGACACAGACGCTGTACTCGTGACATGAAGTCACACAACAACAACAGTTTTTTGAAACTTTCGAGGGTAAGAAGGAAAGCGTGAAACACAACGGTAGGTTTCGCAGTGGCTTCTCGGAGCGAGCGGGAGAGGGGAAGTAAAAGCGAGTTGAACATCACGGCGCCCGCGACTATATACAGCCTGTCGAGTCATACGTCGCCAAACTCTTCGGCCGCACCGAGTCTGAAGACAATCGAGAGAATCCCATTCGCGACTTTTGACGGCCGCACTTATGCAACGTCGCTCGCAACGAACGCTTCGCCGTAAACGAGAGCGCCGGGTGCGCTCGTTGAACGCCCTCTTGCTGCTGTCTTTGTTCGTCTTCACTGCGCGCTCTGAACGGAAGAGGGACTCAAGAACCTCAACGCCTTACAACGGCTCACTGTATGTTTAGCGGCTCCTGCTCCAAGCATGAACGCACGGCACGAGCGCACCCCACATGAAACATTCCGTTAAGGCGAATAGTTTAGCGACCATTTCGCGAATTAAATTTTTTAGCCCGCACATTCGTGTAATTATTTCGTGGGGTGTTGATAGAGCTGCAGCCGACAATTCTGCGGCGCAACGCATCGGGTACATGAGCTCGGGCTACTGGATACTGGAGCATTACTGGAACAGGATACTGGACGGACGGACGGACGGACGGACGGACGGACGGACGGACGGACGGACGGACGGACGGACGGACGGACGGACCGACAGACAGACAGACAGACAGACAGACAGACAGACGGACGGACGGACGGACGGACGGACGGACGGACGGACGGACGGACGGATAGACAGACGGACAGACAGACAGACAGACAGACAGACAGACAGACAGACAGACAGACAGACAGACGGACGGACGGACGGACGGACGGACGGACGGACGGACGGACAGACAAACAGACAGACAGACAGACAGACAGACAGACAGACGGACAGACGGACAGACGGACAGACGGACAGACAGACAGACAGACAGACAGACAGACGGACAGACGGACAGACAGACAGACAGACAGACAGACAGACAGCGAACTTTATTTAATCCTGAGGAGCTACTGTCAGGACCTCCTAATGGGAGGCCATTGTAGCCGCTGGCCGCGCCCACGTAAAGGACAGAACGCCGTGACGCTCCGATCTTTCCTGGGCCCTCTGGATAGCCTGGGCTTGCTTTCGGAGTACCGTGCTTCTGATGGCCTCCTCCCATTCGGCTTCGCTGGAGAGGAAGTCGTTAGGCAACGTGGGACATCGCCAGAGCATGTGAGCCATTGAGCAAAAGGTCTCAGTGCAGTCGGGACAACTAGGGTCCACATCCGAGTACATCCTACTGAGGAATCCCCGTGACGGGAAAGATCCCGTCTGCAGCATTCTAAGTGTAGCTGGCTGACCTCTACTGAGCTTCGGGTGAGGCAGAGGATAAATTCTCCGACCAAGTTGATAATGTTTAGTAATTTCATTAAATGTGAGGAGTGGATCGTTCTGCTGAGTTCCTTCCGGCCCCTCCGGAGCCTCCAGACCGTCGCGGCGCGTGAGTTCTCGCGCACGTTCGTGGGCAAGCTCGTTGAGGTTTGGGAAGCCCTCGAGAACGTTCGTCCCCATGTGTGAGCGGAACCACGTGATACAATGAAAACCGGGGCAAGCACTTTTCTCTAAAATATAGGCCGCTTCTCGTGCGAGGTTGCCCGATTCGAAAACTCTGATTGCGTCTCTTGCGTCGGTGTAAATGTAGGAACGCTCTGGGTCACAGAAGGCCAGCGCAACCGCAATTTGCTCTGCTATACTCGCGGTGGCCACTCTGACCGAGGCCGAGGAGCGAAGCACCCCCCACCCGTCTACAACCGACAACGCGAACACACTCCTGCTTCCGTACTGTGCCGCATCGACAAAGACCGCGGAGTCTCTGTCATCTCGAACTTTCTTCAATATGGCTCGTGCACGGGCTTTACGTCTAACCTCGTTATGCTGTGGGTGTACGTTCCGCGGGAAGGGCCTCACCAGGTAGGTCGCCCTCGTTTCTCGTGTCAACGTTATGCGCCGGTCCTCCATTATCCTAGGAGCCATGCCAACCTCGTCGAGAATTCGCCTGCCAGCTTGGGTCGACGATAGCCTAACCACCTGGGCAGTGAGCTGTGCCTCTATGATGTCGTCTATGTTATTGTGCATACCGAGTTGACCTAGCCTGTCGGAGCTCGTGGCAATAGGCAAGCCTAGCACTTTCTTGGTGCTCTAGCGCATGAGTGTATCTAATTTGGTCTTTCCCGTTTTTGTCTACACTAGAGCTGACGCCACGTAGTTAATATGGCTTATGAGAAACTCATGAGAAAGGGGTCAGGCAGGGAGATACGATATCTCCAATGCTATTCACAGCGTGTTTACAGGAGGTGTTCAGAGACCTGGATTGGGAAGAATTGGGGATAAAAGTTAATGGAGAATACCTTAGTAACTTGCGATTCGCTGTTGATATTGCCTTGCTTAGTAACTCAGGGGACCAATTGCAATGCATGCTCACTGACCTGGAGAGGCAAAGCAGAAGAGTGGGTCTAAAAATTAATCTGCAGAAAACTAAAGTAATGTTTAACAGTCTCGGAAGAGAACAGCAATTTACAATAGGCAGCGAGGCACTGGAAGTCGTAAGGGAATACATCTACTTAGGGCAGGTAGTGACGGCGGATCCGGATCATGAGACGGAAATAATCAGAAGAATAAGAATTGGCTGGGGTGCGTTTGGCAGGCATTCTCAGATCATTAACAGTAGGTTGCCATTATCCCTCAAGAGAAAAGTATATAATAGCTGTGCCTTACGAGTACTCACCTACGGGGCAGAAACCTGGAGGCTTACGAAAAGGGTTCTACTCAAATTGAGGACGACGCAACGAGCTATGGAAAGAAGAATGATAGGTGTAACGTTAAGGGATAAGAAAAGAGCAGATTGGGTGAGGGAACAAACGCGAGTTAATGACATCTTAGTTGAAATCCAGAAAAAGAAATGGACATGGGCAGGACATGTAATGAGGAGGGAAGGTAACCGATGGTCATTAAGGGTTACGGACTGGATCCCAAGGGAAGGGAAGCGTAGCAGGGGGCGGCAGAAAGTTAGGTTGGCGGATGAGATTAAGAAGTTTGCAGGCATGGCATGGCCACAATTAGTACATGACCGGGGTTGTTGGAGAAGTATGGGAGAGGCCTTTGCCCTGCAGTGGGCGTAACCAGGATGATGATGATGATGATGATGATGATGATGATGATGATGAGAAACGCGTTGTACATATGAAGGAGGTTGTCTTCACCTAACCCCTTCTTTCGATTGGACACCCTAGCAATTAGCCGCAACATATTCTCCGTTTTGGCTGCAACGTGGGTAATTGTTCTGGCATTACATCCCCTCGCGTCTATGAGCAGGCCTAGGATCTTAACTGAGATGACTCTAGGAATTTTCTGCCAATTATTCGCGTATAATACCACGGGTAGCTGGTTGAGGGGTGTCAGACCCCGAACTCCTTGCCTTGCGGGTCTGTAAAGTAACAGCTCCGATTTACTCGTAGACAGCTTGAGACCCGTTTCCGCGAGGTAAGCCTCCGTCTCGTCCAAGGCCGCTTGTAGAGCTTGCTCCATTTCAGCTAGGGAGCCTCCTGGGCACCAGATCGTGATGTCATCTGCGTAAAGTGCATGACATAGGCCCTGGAGGCCGCCCAGCCTATCTGATAGACCCTTCATTACTATATTCAAGAGCAGTGGCGAGATGACTGATCCCTGAGGTGTACCCCGAGCTCCCAATCCGTACACGCTCGACCGAATCTGCCCCACCTGAATAGCTGCAGTTCTATTCATGAGAAAGGACCTGACAAAGGCCTGGAATTCGAGTCCCAGGCCTATCTCGGCCGTGGCTTGCAGAATGTAGCTATGTAACACTGTGCCGAACGCCTTAGTGAGATCCAGGGCGACAATCCCTCTCACGTCTCGGATGCCGCTATCAAAGATTTGCTTCCTTAGCATTAGCATAACCTCTTGCGTCGATAGGCCGGGCCGAAAACCAACCATATTATGTGGGAAGAGGTCTCTGCGCTCTATGTACCCGGAAACCCTGTTCAAGATCGCGTGCTCCGCTACCTTGCCTATGCACGAGGTTAGTGATATTGGCCTCATGTTGTCCAAATGAAGGGGTTTTCCTGGTTTAGGGATGAGTGTCACTATAGCCTACCCCCATCCGTCAGGTACCTCTCCTGTCTCCCATATCCGGTTGACCTCCTTAGTTAGTAGTTCCACTGCCTTATCGTCCAGGTTTCGTAATAGCCTGTTAGAAACTTTATCCGGACCCGGAGCCGATCTGCTATTTAAATTGTAGATCATCGTCCTGATCTCCGATTCTATGAAAGGCGCGTCTCCTCTACCGTCGCGCACTCGATCTGCGGATAATCCTCTTCCTGCGTCGGCCAATAGGAAGGTATCTATCCGCGATCGCATTCAAAAGTGACTCTTCAGTACCTCCCTCCTGTTTGTGCCGGTGTATGACTTTACTAAGTGTTTGCCTTTGATTATGCTTTGCCTTCGCGTCACCAAGGAGGTGCTTGAGGAGGTTCCACTTCCCTCCTGAGCGCATGGAGCCGTCTACTGCCACGCAGACCTCGTCCACTTGTAGCCTATTGAGCTCCACGCAATATCTCTCGATCTCTCCATTAAGCTCCGCAACCTTTTTCCTCAGCCTACGATATAACCTTTGTGTTTTCCACCTCATCAGAATTGACGATTTCGCCTCCAACAAATGCGCTAGGTGCGGATCCATTCTTAGGACCTCCGCTTCTGTTAGTACTACCTTAGTAGCCTTCTCGACGTCCTCCGTTAGCGACTCGATAGCCTCGTCAAACGAGGAAAATGTGCTCGTTCGCTCCTTCCTAAGTTTCCTGAACTCCTCCCAGTCCGTGACTCGAAATACCCTGGCCGGTCGGGCGTCCACCCTTAATGTTACCGCTACTATGAAGTGGTCACTGCCCAGATTCTCCTGGTTATTGGCCCACGTTACGTTACCTACGTTCCTTACACAAGCCAAATCAGGCGTTGTGTCTCGCGCAACTGACGTGCCCAGCCTAGTGGGGAACCCTGGGTCCGTGATTACCGAAAACGCAAGATCATCCAGGATCCTCGCCAGCTTCTCTCCTTTTACAGTCCGTCTGACGTAACTCCATGCATTATGAGGGGCGTTAAAGTCCCCGGCAACTATCAGAGGAGAGTGTTTGGCTATCGACGTCGCCTTCCTAACTAGGGAGTTAAACGTCTGTCTCTGGTCCGACGGCGGGCCATAGACATTAAGCACAAAGACGCTCTGCTTGAGACGCCCGTGCGGTATAACCTCCACGAAAAGGGCCTCCATCTTACCCCGTCCAGATTGGATTGGATGTTCAATAAAGGCTAGATTTCTTTTATCATCGTAGCTAGTCCTCTGCCTCCCTCGTTCCTGACCGACACAGTGTTGAAGCCAGAGAGGGTAGGGTCGTCACATAGTGTCTCCTGTAATAACAAAATCTGCGGTTTTTCCACCTCATTCGCCAAAAATTGCCGTAGCGGAGCCTTGCGCCTTTGAAAACTAGCGCAGTTCCACTGCCATATTACCAGCTCTTTGTGATTGCCCGCCAAGATGCTACAACATACTTGCTCCACAGCCGGAGCAACCTCCGAGTGATTCACTGCTTTGCTTTGCGCTCGGACCTTGGCTTTGGCCTTAATAGCCGCCTTTTTTTCTAGTACGGTCACTCTTTGGACCAAAAGGTTTACGCTTTCCTGATTTTCTCTGCTTACCCTAAGTAGTTCCTCCAACATCTTTCTTTGCTGGACCTCTCCCTCAGACGTTTCCGAGTCGCTCTCGTCGTTAGGAAGGGGGGCCTTACGCTTTGCTTTAGTGAGTCCTACGCGGGGTATATGTTCGACTACCTATGGCGTTTGGTCGCTCGCCTCTATTTCAATGGACTTTGGGTTGGCCTTGGCGGCTTTGAGTCGGCGTACCTCCTCTCTAAGCTCCTTAACTTCCTTAAGTAATGCGTCCACGTGCGACCTACTACCATGCTCTGGCGAAGCCGACCGCGTTACCTCCCCGGGTCTATGTAGCTCCTCCTTCTTCTTCCCTTTGACACGATCCGTCCAGGTAGGCTCCTCCTGGATCCGCACGCTGGACACCGAGCGCCCTCTTGATCTGGAGTGCTGCCTGATTGCACCGCGCTTCCGCGCAGCTGCCGTGCGCGAGCGGCTCCTGCCGCCCGCCGTGATGACGTCGGTTCCCAGATTCAGCTGCTCGGCGCGTCGATGCCGCTGCCGCCGTCTTCTTCTGACGATATAAGGAACTTGAAATTTGTCCCTACACTCTTTGGTCGCTGTGGGGTGCGGGCCACCGCACAACGTGCATAGCAGATCGCACTGGTGATCTTCCGCCGGCGATCGTTTGCCGCAGGTGCGACACCACTTGCTTCCCGGGTTGGGACACACGTCAGTCCGGTGTCCCAGTCCTCCGCAACCGTAGCAGACTTCCGTGTGGCGTCGGTAGAGCGTGCAGCGAAACATGCTCGCGCCGCATGCCACATAAGTGGCACCCTCATTCCCTCGAAAAGTACCACCACCGCTGTAGTGTTCTCGATCCGCCTGGCCTCCAAAGCGCCCGGATTCCGATTATTTACAATTCTCGCTCTGAGTTGTGCCTCGCTGACTTCCACGTCGACTCCTCTTATGACTCCTCTACACGTATTCTCGGGTGGGGCCAGGTACGCCGCCACCCCAAACGTGCCTTCACCGAGCCTGATTTGCTGCACTCGGGGGTACGCGTCCGCGTTTTTCTCGTGAGGACTACACACCACAAAAATGTTCTGAATTCCATTGGGACACATCGTGTCCTCTTCGACTGCGGCCGGAGCCAAGGATGCCTCCATGGCCAAGGCTTGCTCAAAGCGTATTTTACTGATCTTGTTGACATTTAGGCCGTTGCGCGGTCTGACAATGATGCGAAACGTGTCCCTCCGCAGTCGAGGCAGCCTCGAAGCAGCGGTGAGGCGTCGTACCGCGTCGCGTGGGGCGGTGGTGCAGCCGCCGTCCCTCCGTCTGCCACTTGTATTTCCACCGTCTTGACCCGAACAATATTCTTCCCTGCGCCTGCCGAGCTGGCGGCCGTACGCCACCTTCCATCCCGCGTCGCATGCCTCTTCTTGAGTAATCTCTTCTCCTTCCACAACGTCCATCCTGGATTCAAAGTCCCACATGCACGGGAGTAGGCCTAAGGCTACCCTCGCCGTGTTTCAAACACTCGCACAATGGCGAAAAGTCCTCCCACCGACGAAAATCCGGTATCGGCAGAGTGTCTCGGTTAACACGACGCGGGTTCGCCATAGATTAGGAAAAGCCACCATAACCAATTGGACAGCTTATAGACAGAAGCAAAGGCAGATCACACCGTGCGATAGTGCTACAGAATGGACGGAATTCATCAGGAGAATATACAGAAGCACTACGCGGGAAATCTCGACAACGATCGAAACACCGGCAGTAGACAGGCTGTAGACAGGTGGGAAGCGCGGAGGAGTCTGAACAAACGTTTGGAAGAGACAGAGACACAACAGAAAATTCAAGATAAGGATAGCCAGGCTTGCGCAGGAAGCCAGTGAGTACGCGCAGCAGCTGCAGGACACCAATTGCCTTCAGTTTTGTGATGCACTCCAAGGAACGCTTAGCACAAAGCGAATATGGGCTATTCTGCGCAGCATGATAGATCCGACAGGAACACGGGCCACCACAAACAGAAACACTGAAATTAGTTGAAAATGAATACGAGGGCACGACCGATGCCCTCATTGAGGGCCTTAAGAGCGTCTACACAGGAGTACCGGACACATCAGTGTAGTACAATTATGAGGGACCAGACAACGTGGAACTGGACGCACCCATAACAACGGCAGAGCTCCGTGCAGCCGCACAATATTTCCGGAAGAACACCGCATCGGGTCCGGACCACATTACAAATGCGATGCTGCGCAACCTGAGTCAGGAATCACTGAGGCAGCTAACGACCTACTTCAACGATAATGTATGGGCAGGCGACGGGGCACTACCAGAAGAATGGAAAGAGGCTACTGTCATACTCATACCGAAACCGGCTAAACCCAGAGATCTGCAAAATTTGAGACCAATATCGCCCCCGTCGTGTGCCGGGAAGCTTTTTGAGAAGGTGGCCCAAACTCGACTGAGCAACTACATCGAGCGGAATGAGGTTTTTCCCGACTCTATGCTCGGCTTCAGGCCACACGTCTCGGCACAGGACGCCTTTCTTATGCTTCGCGACGAAGTTTTGGACCCGCCACGAAGCAAAGAAGCCAGGATAGTTGTGGCGCTGGATGTCAAAAAAGCGTTTGACATGATATCTCACGGAGCAATCCTCGAAGGCCTGGAAGACATAGGTTGCGGAAGAAGGGTGTTTCGGTACGTGTTTACCTTCCTTCGCGACAGGAAGTCAACGATTGGATTGGGCAGTACGCGCTCTGACGTCTTTGCGATGCCCAAACGAGGAACTCCACAGGGCTCAATCTTGTTACCGCTTCTTTTCAACGTCGGGATGAAGCGACTGGCCCTAGAACTCGAGCAAGCACTGGACTTCGGAGGTACAATCTACGACCAGAGTTCCTACGGAGAAAAACATGACCTATTAACGGAGGCCATAGGCAAGGTAATAAACTTCACCAAGCACGCGGGTATGACGTGCGCATCCGAAAAATTAGCGTTCATGCGCGTACACAGCAAGCGTCATAAGAAAGCGGCCACACCAAGGATAGACTTACATCTCGACGGCCAAGCCATTCGTGAAGTCACCCAAATGAGAATGCTTGGCTTACTTATCCAAGAGAACGGCAACGTGGATGCCACAAATCGGAGCTTAAAACCAACCTTTAAGAGTGTGGCACGTATGATATATGGCGAGTTGGACGAAGCCGCAACGGGCTCGCAGAAGAATAAACTATTAGGTTGGTGCAAGCATTTGCGATTAGCCGCATCACTTACAGCCTGCCGTCCCAAAAACTTAAGCAAACTGAAATAAAGAAGGTGGACACCCTATCAGAACGGCATACAAATCTGCTCTGGGACTCCCGAACACAGTCAGTACGGAGCGCCTGGAGCGGTTGGGTATTTACAACAACTATGAAGAACATGTCGCTGCAGTTCTGATATCGCAAAGAGAAAGGCTGAGCTCTACGCCCCAGGGCCGCTATATTCTCCAAAGACTGGTACACAACGCTCGACCCCTGTTCTGCCGAGGCGAAACAGACTTGTTGTCACGAGATTTGAGGTAGCACATCCATTTCTCACCCATACCAAGAAATATGAGTGCCAGGTACAACGCAGGCCGCAGACAGGCCAGGACGAGGACTCTGCAGAAGCGATTCGGCAAGGATTCGGCCGCCTATTACATGGACGCGAGTGCAACCACTCAGAGGGACTGCTACGCAATCGGCGTGACCAACAGAGTCATCACGATAACCGCTACAGTTAAGACTACCTCGGTATGCACAGCAGAGGCAGCGGCAATAGCGCTGGCGATACGAGACGCCGACTTCAAGGGTCAGTCGGCTCATGTGCTTACAGACTCGCAGGCAGCGTGTCGACTCTTCATGCGGGGAATGCTACCACGTAGCGCCCAAAGAATACTCGGCTCACGACTGGACCTGGACCACAGCATTACGTGGTGCCCCGCGCACAATGGACTCGACGGGAACGAAAGGGCAGACCGCATAGCTCGAGGAAGCAACGACCGAGCAGCGGCCGGAACCCTATAGAAGAACTACTGTCCAAAGTGCGCGACATATTAGAGAATCAGAGGAGGGAGAGATGGACCTACGGTCCTCCGCCCTCCAAACTAAATGGAAGACAAGCCCAAGACTGGCGTCGCATACAAACCCATTAATACCCACACCTTAACCTCTTACACAAGAAGCACTCGACATATTACGCGGACACCTTCCGTGGTGCGGCGCAAAATCCACGCTGGCCCACATAACGTGGGAATGTACAGCTCGGCCAAGCAACGTCAACTCACCTTTTCTAAGCGTCACGGACTTCGTACGGCAGTGGGAGGCACTACTCGCAAGCGAGGATTAGGGTAGCCAATTGGGCCTCCTGGACCAAGCTCAGCGAGCCGCAAGAGCCAGTGGAGCCTGTTTGGATCCCACCGATGGCATCGGTTGTTGGGAACTCGGCGCTGACGCCCGTGGTTGTACCTGGGTCGCAAGCCCCAAGGGTAGCGTTGGCCTGGCGGCCTGGGGTACAACTGGAAGCATCCGAAGGTCCCGGCAAAGCATGAGTCGACTGGTAACAACAAAACAACTTGTTTATTTTAACATCGCAAAGAGTTGGCGGTCAGGTTGACCGAAGTAGAGAGACGGGAGAGCACTTTACTCAACAGAAGAAATCGGAGCCCTCTTTTGGCGTCCGGGGGCAGCTGTCTTTATACTCTCGCAGTTGAGGGCAAGAAGGAACCCCTCAATAGACGAGCACGTGAACGTACAATGTCGTAGCGCTGTCGTAGCACAATGTCGTAGCACAATGTCGTAGCACAATGTCGTAGCACACTGTCGTAGCACAATGTCGTAGCACAATGTCGTAGCACACTGTCGTAGCGCTGCCGGTCGGGCACAATGACTGTAATGAGAGGGTGATCCCTGCTTTCGCATCGCCTGGTTCGGGCACAATGACTGGAAGGAGAGGGTGATCCTTTGCGGTCGCATCGCCGCAGTCGCGCCTGGAAACACCTGGCGGGGAGCGTTGCGGCGACGACGATCGGGCCAAAATGTCTGCCGCCCCGCCGTAGTCGCGCCGGCAAAACCACGTGTCGCAGGCGAAACGCAACAGACCGCCCCGCCGGGGAAAGGAGATCCCGATGGACAGGGGACTGCATCCGCTGTCCGGAGGGATGTCGCTCGATGATGCTCATAACCGAAGTCGGGCGTCCCTCGACGTTTCTTGAGCGCAGCGCACAGAGAAGGCCTCGTTCTCTCGTTCAGGTTCGCACGGGACACTGCAAAGTGACTTCGGGAGAGTTCACATTTTTGTTCTCGTTCCCGGCAAGCGTTAGAACTACGCTGAAACTCAACCGCTCAGTCAGCAAGCACGGCACAACCCTCACTAAGCCCTGCCAGGCTCTTTCCCCTTTTTATACCACTGCCTAGTTCCTTACAGTAGTCTAGCATCACTCAGAACGCGTCCACAAATTGGAAAATTGCACTAGAAAGCATATCATCACTTTGAAACACTAAGCAAAAGCAATATGTTAAAAAAAATCCTGCCTCAGGAAGAAAAACATCAGTAACCAACAATTTTGAGGCTGATTCCCACGTTAGGGGCTTCGACTTAAGCCATCGGCGTTACCGTTGAGACTCCCCTTTTTGTAACGCACCTCAAAGGAATATTGTTGTAAAGCGAGGCTCCAGCGCAGGAGGCGGCCATTTTTGGGAGAGATGGTCTGCAGCCATTGGAGAGGGCAGTGATCCGTCTCAATGATAAACCTCGAGCCGGCTAGATAGCATGACAATTTCTGAACGGCCCACACGAGACATGCACACTCTTTCTCGGTGGCGCTATACGCCTGCTCACGACTGGTCAGCTTACGACTAGCATACAGGACGGGGTGTTCTACTTCTCCATTTTCCCGTTGGCACAGTACAACGCCCATGCCTCGCTCACTAGCATCGCATTGAACAACGAACCCTTTTGTATAGTCTGGCGATCGTAGCACAGGCTGGCTTGTTAGGGCACTCTTTAGGGCGCTAAAAGCTCTTTCCTTTGTCTCGTCCCAGACGACTGTTTGAGGCTCTGTCTTTCTTAGAGCATCCGTCAGGGGAGCCGCGATATCAGAGTACCTGGGAATGTACCTCTGATAGTAGCCGGCGACACCTAAGAACGACCGAATATCGGTCTTCGTGCGCGGTTGCGGAAAGTCTCGCACAGCGGCCACTTTTATTTCAGAGGGGCGGCGACGACCCTGACCAATCACGTGACCGAGGTAGACAACCTCGGCCTGTGCTAACTGGCACTTAGGAGCCTTTACTGTCAAGCCCGCTTCGCGCAGGTGGGTTAGCACTGCCCGCAAGTGTGCCATATGCTCAGACCAGGATGCGGAGAATATCGCTACGTCGTCTAGATACGGTAAAGCGAATTCTTGCTGTCCCCGCAACACTTTATCCATGAGGCTTGAAAAACAGTATGGCGCGTTCTTCAAACCAAAACTCAACACTTTAGGACGGAATGTTCCCATTGGTGAAATGAACGCCGCATACCTACTAGCCTCTTCTGTGAGTGGAACCTGCCAATAACCCCTGACAAGATCTAGGGTGGAAATAAACTGAGCGCTACTAACTTTCTCAAGGCGCTCCTCGATGTTAGGGATCGGATAAATTTGATCCTTAGTGATGGAATTAAGCCTGCGGTAGTCGACGCAAGGACGAGGTTCCTTGCCCGGTACCTCAACTAAAATCAAAGGGGAGGTATAATCACTCTCACCTGCCTCAATAACACCGAGCTGTAGCATTTTCTTTACCTCAGCCTCCATAATATCGCTCTGGCGGGGTGACACCCGATACGCCTTGGATCGTACTGGCTCTGGGGAGGTAAGTTCTATATCATGAGTAAGTACAGAAGTCCTACCAGGCCTCTCAGAGAACAGACCTTGAAACTCTTGTAATAGCTGGTGTAGTTCGGTTTTCTGCTCGGGCGACAGCGGTGCTTTACTGATAAGGTCACTAATGACTTGACCGGTGTCTTCCCTGTTCGTCACTGAGCCTAGTCCCGGAAGCTCGACCGGAAGCTCTTCAGGAACGTTTACCATCATGCACACCACTGCTTCCCTTTGTCTATAAGGTTTGAGCAGATTACAGTGGTAAACTTGCTGTGCTTTCCGCTTTCCTGGCAGACTTACCACGTAGTTAACGTCCGACAGTTTCTGAACAATTCGTGCTGGGCCCTCCCACTGCACGTCTAGTTTGTTGTTTAGCGATGTGCGCAATATCATGACCTCATCGCCAACCTCAAAACGACGGGCCCTGGCTGTCCGATCATAATAAACCTTGGCCCTCTGCTGGGCCTTTGTCATTGCTTCACCTGACAACTCCTGTGCCCTTCTTAAGCGTTCGAGGAGCTTAAGCACGTACTCCACCACGACTGGGTCGTCGCCCCTACCTTCCCACGATTCTCGAAGCATGCGAAGCGGAGATCGAAGCGAGCGACCGTACACCAGTTCAGCTGGCGAAAACCCCGTAGCCGCATGCGGCGCGGTCCTTAATGCAAACATCACCCCAGGCAGACACAGCTCCTAGTCAGTTCGATGTTCAAAACACAACGCTCTCAACACGCGCTTCATGACGGAGTGGAGCTTCTCAACGGAATTCGACTGTGGGTGGTACACTGAGCTGTGTAGCAGCTTTACCCCACACCTTTCGAGAAAAGTTGTCGTCAAAGCGCTAGTAAACACTGTGCCCTGATCTGATTGGATTTCCGCAGGAAAACCAACTCGCGCAAATATGGACAGTAGTGCATTGACTATCTCAACTGAGCTGAGTTCTTTAAGCGGCACTGCTTCAGGGAACTTTGTCGCTGGGCAGATCACAGTCAAAATGTGTCTGTACCCCGTGGCTGTTACCGGCAGAGGTCCCACTGTATCAATAACGAGCCGTCTAAAAGGCTCCGTTATGATAGGTACCAATTTCAACGGCGCCCTTGATTTGTCCCCTGGTTTGCCCACCCGCTGACAAGTGTCACATGTCCTCACGAAATGGTCTGCGTCCCGAAAACACCCTGGCCAATAGTACTCTTGCAAGAGACGGTCCTTAGTTTTCTTAACTCCTAGGTGTCCGGACCACGAACCCCCGTGTGACAAGCGCAACAGATCCTGACGATAGCATTGAGGCACGATCAGCTGATCGAACTCCACTCCTCTGCGGTCTAGATACTTCCGGTACAGGACTCCACCTCTTTCCACAAAACGCGCATTTTTCCTGGCGATACCTTCCTTGACATTGCAGCGTATGTTTTCTAGGCTACCATCCTTCTTTTGCTCGGCTATCAAAGCCGACCGGCTGACTTTTAGCAACCTATCAAGTCCGTCTGACGTAGGCGCGATGAGCAAATCAGTAGATAGCTCTTCTAACTTTCCCGTGTCGGGCATTTCCTCTCCAGTATCTGGCGCCTTCAACGCTACAGACTCAATTTGATTCAGTTCGGGCGTGCTCTGAATATCAGCTTGCTGCGCCTCTGACCCTTTTTCGTTGTTTGATAACGTCGGCCCCGCAACTACCGCCTTTGCAGCGAGCTCCCGAACCTTCGATCTGGTTAAGGCCTGAACACTAGCTTCACCAAACAAAAGCCCCTTCTCGCGCAGGAGGTGATCGGACCTGTTTGAAAATAGGTACGGGTACTGGGGGGGCAGCATAGATGACACTGCCGCCTCCGTCTCAAGCGCTCCAAAAGGTCCTTCAATAAGCACCTTTGCTACTGGCAGACACACGCTATGAGCTTCCACGGCTTGCTTGATCCATGCGCACTCGCCCGTGAACATATGGGGTTCTACGTAAGACGGGTGAACTACATCCATCGTAGCTGCGGAATCGCGAAGCACTCGGCACTCTTTCCCGTTCACGAGGAGGTCTCGCATGTAAGGCTCGAGAAGCTTCATGTTCTCGTCAGTGCTGCCTATTGAAAAAAACACAACTTTTGGTGTTGTTTCCGGACACTGCGCCGAAAAGTGACCCGGCTTCTGGCACGTATAACAAACGCGCGCTTGCCTCATCTCGAACCGCTTTCTGCGTTCGGCTTCGGCTGCCGCCGTCTCCTTAGGTTCGGTCGCACTGCTTCCACTCGCATCCGCACTACGCGTGTTCCCCTTTGCTCTCATGGGTGGGAACTTCGGCCTCTCAAACTTCGAGCCAAATTCACCCTTTTGACCGTCCTTAGCTCCGCGAGCCCGACGCGTCACAAACTCCTCGGCTAGCTCAGCGGCTTTAGCCACCGTACAAACGTCTGGCCTATCCAAGACCCAGTATCGCACGTTCTCCGGTAACCGACTATAAAACTGTTCTAGCCCGAAGCACTGCAGAACTTTATCGTGGTCACCAAACGCTTTCTCTTCTTTGAGCCACTCCTGCATGTTTGACATAAGCCTATACGCAAACTCTGTATATGACTCACTTTTGCCTTTCTCATTTTCCCGAAACTTCCGACGGAACGCCTCCGCAGACAGCCGGTACTTTTTTAGAAGACTCGATTTCACTGTGTCGAAATCCTCTGCCTCCTCTCTATCCAAGCGAGCGACTACGTCGGCCGCCTCGCCGGGTAACAAAGTGAGCAAGCGCTGTGGCCACGTTTCCCGAGAGAACCCCTGCTTCTCGCACGTTCGCTCAAAGTTAACCAGGAACAAACCAATGTCCTCTCCAAGCTTAAACGGCCGCATCAGGTCAGTCATTTTGAACAATACGCGTTCTCCTGCACCGTGTGCCTGACTTCCATTACGAGCGCGTTCCATCTCTACCTCAAGACGCTTCATTTCCAAAGCGTGTTGACGGTCACGCTCTTGTTGCTCTCGCTCTTTCTGTTCTTTACGTTCACGCTCTTCTTTTTCTTTTTGCTCTTTAAGTTCGCGCTCCTGTCTTTTTGCAGTCTCCCTCTCTTCAATGGTCTCAAGGCATTCCGACAGCTCGTCATCCTCAGCCTCTAACTCAAGAATAGCCTTTAGCAGTTCCGGTTTTCTGAGTTTGTCTGAGACATCCAGACCCAACTCTCTTGCAAGCTCCAGCAATTTCGGTTTGCGCAACGACTTCAAATCCATGGCTGCTCTGAATGCTGCTTTCTCTACTGCTTACTATTGTCTTGCCGCAAACTAACCCGGCAGCAACGACAACCACAATTACCAGCTCTGTTTCTAACACTAACAAAAGCCTGGCAAAGCTCAGAAGAAGAAAGTCCCGCACTCACCAAACCTCGCAGGCAGGAATTCCGCGCAGTCGTTCCGCTGCAGGCAACCAGTCATCACACAGGGCTCGTTGCACTGCTCCCGGATCGTCGTTGAGCTGCTCAGCATACAGTCAACTGCATCTCTTCGCTGCTGGCCTCCGTTGTCGCGATCCCACCGCTGCCACCAGATGTTTGGATCCCACCGATGGCATCGGTTGTTGGGAACTCGGCGCTGACGCCCGTGGTTGTACCTGGGTCGCAAGCCCCAAGGGTAGCGTTGGCCTGGCGGCCTGGGGTACAACTGGAAGCATCCGAAGGTCCCGGCAAAGCATGAGTCGACTGGTAACAACAAAACAACTTGTTTATTTTAACATCGCAAAGAGTTGGCGGTCAGGTTGACCGAAGTAGAGAGACGGGAGAGCACTTTACTCAACAGAAGAAATCGGAGCCCTCTTTTGGCGTCCGGGGGCAGCTGTCTTTATACTCTCGCAGTTGAGGGCAAGAAGGAACCCCTCAATAGACGAGCACGTGAACGTACAATGTCGTAGCGCTGTCGTAGCACAATGTCGTAGCACAATGTCGTAGCACAATGTCGTAGCACACTGTCGTAGCACAATGTCGTAGCACAATGTCGTAGCACACTGTCGTAGCGCTTCCGGTCGGGCACAATGACTGTAATGAGAGGGTGATCCCTGCTTTCGCATCGCCTGGTTCGGGCACAATGACTGGAAGGAGAGGGTGATCCTTTGCGGTCGCATCGCCGCAGTCGCGCCTGGAAACACCTGGCGGGGAGCGTTGCGGCGACGACGATCGGGCCAAAATGTCTGCCGCCCCGCCGCAGTCGCGCCGGCAAAACCACGTGTCGCAGGCGAAACGCAACAAGCCCTGGACTGAGGGCCCCTCCCAGACCTGCAGTAACTCCGATTAACTGATCAAAAAGTTTTTTTCTCTCTGACACGCTCGAGGCATATGAGGCTCATCGCCGCTATAGCCTTCCATTTCTTCTTCTTCTTCAATATTCAGAAGAGGCCGATCTTAGACAAATCACACTTACTAAGGCTTGCTAAAATCATTTACAGCGCCATGACTTTTACACAGAGTATGCGACGCCTACGGTTAACCCACTGAGACAGTTCTATGCGACATCCGTTTGTCGCTTTCTCTGTACTTAGCCCGCATTTAGCGCATGAGTTGGTGCAAATGCACGTTGGTCCATTGTTATTTATTTCTTCAGCTCCAATGTCGGGTGTACAGCGCCTTACTCTCGAGCTGGCCTTACACGCATATATGTATGTATGGTATTCGTCTTGCAGCTCGGCCGTAGGGTCTTTGAATACGACCGGAGGCAACACATGCGTTTTAAGAGACGCCACTTGTGGATGGCTCCGGATTCATTATTAACCACCTTGGGTTTCTTTGACGTGCAACGAAATTCAAGTACCCCCCACGAGTGTTCTTGCGTTTAAACGCCATCGAAGTGCGCGGCGGGGATGGAACTCGTGACCTCGTGCTAAGCACCAAGAATGCCCATAGCGGGCGAGCCATCGCGGCAAGTGCAGCGCGGGTGCAGTCCGAGGCTTTGAAGCAGTCGACACTTATCGTGCGGGCAAAGAACGGAATGGGCACATTCGAGGCACACCGTCCGCATTGGACCAGCGCTAGCGTATCTCAAGGTCACCACTTCGCGCCCTCGGTGCCCGCGATACGAACGATGACGTCGTTTGGCGGCAACTGCCGTCTCGTCAGCCATGCGCCGACGACGACGCGGGCAGATCGAGTGGCCGCAGCGCGGTGTACGGCCGTACGGCGTCCTCGCCCATCCGCGCTACACCAAGTTTTGGTTTTCGCGCGGGATCGACCGCGCACTCGCGCGCCTTCTTTGCAGCATCGTTGTTGCTGCGACGTCATGGAGTACGTCATCGAGCAGATGCCAACAAGATGCCAAGGTTGGCAGTGCGACCTCCGACGTCACCTGAGGACGCGGCGCTGCCGCTCCCGGCCGGCGGGAAAAACCTGCCGAGGAGGCGGCGGCGACGGCCTTGCCTTGGCTTGCTTCCCCGTCCTGCAACTTTTCGGCGGCAGCGACGGCGGCGTCTACTATTTAATGAGGCGCTGGCGGTTTCTTGAATTTCGTTCGCGTTTCCTTTCTGCGTGGGAATGCGCCGCGTTTATTGGTTGCAACCGGGCCGACTATACTTCCTCAGAGAGTGGCGCGGCTATCACTGCCGCCGCCGGCATAAACAGGGAGTACGCCGTGTTTTTGCTGCTGCCTTGCGAAACTTTGTTTTGACACGCCACCGTCGAGTAGCTTAACCTTGCCTCAATACAAGGATGCAGGTTCTCGGAGGCATAGAGTTTCCTACAAAAATTACTAGAGGGAACTCTGGCGCTTCAGTCAATTTCCTACCATGGGAATGATGGGAAGTAAATGGATTTGTCTCATTTTCGTGCTTGTGGATTGAGACGTTCTTGTGGCTTTGTATATTACGCTATATAAATCTTATTGTTGTATATTTCGGCGCAATCTATATTCTTCGAAGTGCAGAAGACGCTGGGAACGCGTACATTTGCTATTAATTGCAACGATTGAGCTTGTCCAGGTGGCCAAATCGAAACGCGCCAAGCATCTCAAGGCACTGGCATGCCCGCGATAAATTCATAAGGTCGTTTCATTCGCTTAGCGATACATGCGTCCGTGGCATAATGGTTTCAATACCAGGCTTCTGTGCTAGAGTCCCTGTGTTCGAATACTGCCGTCGGGCAATTTTAGTTATGTTTATTTAATTATTTATTGCGCAATATACTATTGCAAATGACGAGTTTACAAAGTCACAAAGCCGTTTGAAGCCGAAAGGACGAAGTTTAGGCAAATCCATGTACTTCCCATAATTCCCATGCTGGGACAACCATGGGACAACCGCTCCCGGTGCAGCTCCCGTAGACACTAGCGGCAGAGTTCCCTCTAGTAATTCTTGTAGGAAACTCCATGCTCGGAGGCGCATTTCGTGATGGTTGCTTCGACGCAGGCGGACCAGTTTTGAGCTCGTCGAAGTCGCCGTGAATTCATTAGCGGACGACGGTCGCCTCCAGCTTACCCGGCAGCTTTTCTTGCGCGCACGCTTGCGTCTCTTTACGGCGCCTGTCGATCGCCTCCTTGCTTATTTGTTCGTTTCTGCTGCACATTCTCCAAGCTATCCGTTCAATCCCATCGCCATTGTGCACTTCCACTGGTGTCGTCTACACGTTTTCAGGAGATTCCACAGCGCCACAACGACTCACTGGCCTGTACTGTCGCAACTAATGGCGGTTTTTGTCCGTTAACGTGATATCATCATCATCATCATCATCATCATCATCATCATCATCATCATCCTATTTTACGTTCACTGCAGGACGAAGGTCTCTCCCTCCGATACCCGCCGTGGTTGCTCAGTGGCTATGGTGTTGGGCTGCTGAGCACGAGGTCGCGGGATCGAATCCCGGCCGCGGCGGCCGCATTTCGATGGGGGCGAAATGCGAAAAACTCCGTGTACTTAGATTTAGGTGCACGTTAAAGAACCCCAGGTGGTCGAAATTTCCGCAGTCCTCCACTACGGCGTGCCTCATAATCAGAAAGGGGTTTTGGCACGTTAAACCCCATAATTTAATTTGTTTTCTCCCTGCGATCTCCAATTACCCGTGTCCTGCGCCAACCGATTGCAGCTAGCGCCCACGAATTTCTTAATTTCATCGCCCCACCTAGTCTTCTGTCGTCCACGACTGCCCTTCCCTTCTCTTGGCACCCATTCTGTAATCCTATAGTGGTCTCCGGCTATCTAACCTACGCATTACATGTCCTGCCCAACTCCGTTTCTTTCTCGTAATGGGAATCCCTGTTTGCTCTCTGATACACACTGCTCTCTTCCTGTCTCTTAACGTTACGCCTTACATTCTTCGTTCCGTCGCTCTTTGCGCAGTCCTTAATGTTTTCGAACTTCTTTGTCAGTCTCCAAGTTTCTGCCCCATATGTCAGCACTGGTAGAATGCATTGATCGTACACCTTTCCTTTTAATGATAATTTTAAGCTTCCAGTCAGGATTTGACAATGTCTGCCGAATGCGCTCCAACCCATTTTTATTCTTCTGTAAATTTCTTTCTTATGATCAGGGTTCCCTGTGAATAATTCACCTAAGTAAACGTAAGTAAATGCGAGTAAATGACATCTTAGTTGAAATCAAGAAAAAGAAATGGGCATGGGCAGGGCATGTAATGAGGAGTGAAGATAACTGGTGGTCATTAAGGGTTACGGAGTGGATTCCAAGAGAATGGAAGCGTAGCAGGGGGCGGCAGAAAGTTAGGTGGACGGATGAGATTAAGAAGTTTGCAGGGACAACACGGCCACAATTAGCACATGACCGGGGCAGTTGGAGAAGTATGGGAGAGGCATTTGCCCTGCAGTGGGCGTAGCCAGGCTGATGGTGATTATTATTATTATTATTATTATTATTATTATTATTATTATTATTATTATTATTATTATTATTATTATTATTATTATTATTATTATGAAACGTGCTACTTGAGTATCTAGAGGCTGACTGGCGATCCTGAATTCTTGTTCCCTTGCCCGGCTATTGAACGTTATGTTTGTCTTCTGCATATTAATCTTCAACCCCATTCTTACACTCTCTCTGTTAGCGTCCTCAATCATTTGTTGTAACTCGCCCCCAGTGTTGCTGAACAGGACAATGTCATCTGCAAATCGAAGGTTACTGAGCTATTCACCGTTGATCCGTACTCTTAAGCCTTTCCAGTTTAAAAGCCGGAATACTTCTTCCAAGCACGCAGTGAATAGCATTGAAGAGATTGTGTCTCCTTGACTGACCCCTTTCTTTATAGGTAACTTCCTACTCGTGGAGAATTAAGGTAGCTGTGGAATCTCTGTAGATACTTTCCAAGATATTTACGTAAACGACCTGTACTCCTTGATTACGTAATGCCTAAATGACTGCTGGCATCTCGACTGAATCAAATGCCTTTTCGTAATAGAGGCTGATTGTACTCTGCGGATTTCTCGATTACCTGATTGATGACATGGATAACATATCGGTCAGGGAGCCACCGAGGAGGAGGAGGAGGAAAAACTTTATTTGCTCTAGTTGGTTACAAATTAGCGGTGGCAGATGAGGTCGGCCGTCTTCACGGTCTTCTTCCCAATCTGCGCTGGGTCGACGCCCCTATTCCAGGGCACCACTGAGGGTGGCTACTCAGTGAACGTGCCTTACTAGTCCATGCTGGATTTTCGGGTCGCTGCTGGAGAGCACCCTCTCCCTCTGCTCCGCACTCGGGTCTTTTATTTGAAAGAATTGCTGATTGTGAACGCATCCCCATGCAATGTGATATAAGGTGGGCTTGGCGCCGCACCAGGGCTAAATGTCTCTATACTGGTTGGGAAACATCTTGCTTAGTGTGTTTAGATTTAGGTATGTTCGAAATGGACGTCGTTGTTGATTCTCTATGCATGGAGCCATGCAACCCACTACGGGAGCAGCCCATTACAGGTGCGTGCGCGCTTCGCTAAAGGAATTGGCTGAGTGTATACTTCAGTGTCCACTTGAGCAACTTAAAACGCGTCGCTGTGTCGTAGTGGCTATGGTATTCTGGTACTCAGAGTGAAATCGCGGGTTCGACTCTGGGCACCTCGGCTGCCGCCTTTCGACCTTTTTTAAGGTGCTCGTTAAAGAACCTGCGGCGGTAAAAAAAATTTGTCCGCTCCCTACGAAGGGTTCCTTAGGGGAAGAAGAAGAAGTCCCTCCGAGCAGGCGCTGCTTCTTCGGTGAGATATTTTCTGTTTTCTTCGAAGAATCAGTGCTGTGTTGAGACTTCACTATTGTCCAGGGAGAACAGACATCCCGTGGGATTCCTGTGTGCTAAAGATCACGCACAATATCGCGTGGTTTGGCTGTGCTCCGCAGCGCATCTACGCCTACCACGACGGTACGCAGCAAAGAACACCGGCACGAGCCATATGTCCGACAGCGCGTTCCTAGGCGCATGAGTGCCGCAGAATCGGCGCCGCACTCGGAAGTGCCACAACAAGCGCCCAATGACATCAAGCTGGCGACGCTAGTTTTCAACGCCGCCCTACCTTCCAGCGCACCTTCAGTGAATATGGTTGAGACAAGCGAAAGTGAAGCCAAGAAACCACGGGTTGACGACGACAAAACATCTACCTATGATCTAAGTGAAGATGAAGACATAGACTGCGATGAAACGCCGTTCTCCTTGGTAACGTTTAAAAAGAAGCGGCCTGAGGGAATTCCAGTTGTTTTTCGACCCTCACAGGAAGGACGCAACTTTTGGCAAGTGAATCCAAACCGAGCTGCATCGGAAATTGTCTCCGCGGTGTTTGGGATCGCACCGCTGGTACGATCGGTTGTTGGGAACTCGGCGCTGACGCCCGTGGTTGTACCTGGGTCGCAAGCCCCAAGGGTAGCGTTGGCCTGGCGGCCTGGGGTACAACTGGAAGCATCCGAAGGTCCCGGCAAAGCATGAGTCGACTGGTAACAACAAAACAACTTGTTTATTTTAACATGGCAAAGAGTTGGCGGTCAGGTTGACCGAAGTAGAGAGACGGGAGAGCACTTTACTCAACAGAAGAAATCGGAGCCCTCCTTTTGGCGTCCGGGGCAGCTGTTTTTATACTCTCGCAGTTGAGGGCAAGAAGGAACCCCTCAAAAGACGAGCACGTGAATGTACAATGGGCTAATGGTGACGCACACTGTCGTAGCGCTGCCGTAGCACCATGTCGAGCACGATCTCGTAGCACCCTGTTGTAGCGATGCCGTAGCACCATGTCGAGCACGATCTCGTAGCACCCTGTTGTAGCGATGCCGTAGCACCATGTCGAGCACGATCTCGTAGCACCCTGTTGTAGCGATGCCGTAGCACCATGTCGAGCACGATCTCGTAGCACCCTGTTGTAGCGCTGCCGGTCGGGCACAATGACTGTAATGAGAGGATGATCCCTGCTTTCGCAGCGCCTGGTTCCGGCACAATGACTGGAATGCGAGGGTGATCCTTTGCGGTCGCATCGCCGCAGTCGCGCCTGGAAACACCTGCCGATGAGCGTTGCGGCGACGACGATCGGGCCAAAATGTCTGCCGCCCCGCCGCAGTCGCGCCGGCAAAACCACGTGTCGCAGGCGAAACGCAACAGACCGCCCCGCCGGGGGAAGGAGATCCCGATGGACAGGGGACTGCATCCGCTGTCCGGAGGGATGTCGCTCGATGATGCTCATAACCGAAGTCGGGCGTCCCTCGACGTTTCTTGAGCGCAGCGCACAGAGAAGGCCTCGTTCTCTCGTTCAGGTTCGCACGGGACACTGCAAAGTGACTTCGGGAGAGTTCACATTTTTGTTCTCGTTCCCGGCAAGCGTTAGAACTACGCTGAAACTCAACCGCTCAGTCAGCAAGCACGGCACAACCCTCACTAAGCCCTGCCAGGCTCTTTCCCCCTTTTTATACCACTGCCTGGTTCCTTACAGTAGTCTAGCATCACTCAGAACGCGTCCACAAATTGGAAAATTGCACTAGAAAGCATATCATCACTTTGAAACACTAAACAAAAGCAATATGTTAAAAAAAATCCTGCCTCAGGAAGAAAAACTTCAGTAACCAACAATTTTGAGGCTGATTCCTACGTTAGGGGCTTCGACTTAAGCCATCGGCGTTACCGTTGAGACTCCCCTTTTTGTAACGCACCTCAAAGGAATATTGTTGTAAAGCGAGGCTCCAGCGCAGGAGGCGGCCATTTTTGGGAGAGATGGTCTGCAGCCATTGGAGAGGGCAGTGATCCGTCTCAATGATAAACCTCGAGCCGGCTAGATAGCATGACAATTTCTGAACGGCCCACACGAGACACGCACACTCTTTCTCGGTGGCGCTATACGCCTGCTCACGACTGGTCAGCTTACGACTAGCATACAGGACGGGGTGTTCTACTTCTCCATTTTCCCGCTGGCACAGTACAACGCCCATGCCTCGCTCACTAGCATCGCACTGAACAATGAACCCTGTTGTATAGTCTGGCGATCGTAGCACAGGCTGGCTTGTTAGGGCACTCTTTAGGGCGCTAAAAGCTCTTTCCTTTGTCTCGTCCCAGACGACTGTTTGAGGCTCTGTCTTTCTTAGAGCATCCGTCAGGGGAGCCGCGATATCAGAGTACCTAGGGATGTACCTCTGATAATAGCCGGCGACACCCAAGAACGACCGAATATCGGTCTTGGTGCGCGGTTGCGGAAAGTCTCGCACAGCGGCCACTTTTATTTCAGAGGGGCGGCGACGACCCTGACCAATCACGTGACCGAGGTAGACAACCTCGGCCTGTGCTAACTGGCACTTAGGAGCCTTGACTGTCAAGCCCGCTTCGCGCAGGCGGGTTAGCACTGCCCGCAAGTGTGCCATATGCTCAGACCAGGATGCGGAGAATATCGCTACGTCGTCTAGATACGGTAAAGCGAATTCTTGCTGTCCCCGCTACACTTTATCCATGAGACTTGAAAAACAGTATGGCGCGTTCTTCAAACCAAAACTCAACACTTTAGGACGGAATGTTCCCATTGGTGAAATGAACGCCGCATACCTACTAGCCTCTTCTGTAAGTGGAACCTGCCAATAACCCCTGACAAGATCTAGGGTGGAAATAAACTGAGCGCTACTAACTTTCTCAAGGCGCTCCTCGATGTTAGGGATCGGATAAATTTGATCCTTAGTGATGGAATTAAGCCTGCGGTAGTCGACGCAAGGACGAGGTTCCTTGCCCGGTACCTCAACTAAAATCAAAGGGGAGGTATAATCACTCTCACCTGCCTCAATAACACCGAGCTGTAGCATTTTCTTTACCTCAGCCTCCATAATATCGCTCTGGCGGGGTGACACCCGATACGCCTTGGATCGTACTGGCTCTGTGGAGGTAAGTTCTATATCATGAGTAAGTACAGAAGTCCTACCAGGCCTCTCAGAGAACAGACCTTGAAACTCTTGTAATAGCTGGTGTAGTTCGGTTTTCTGCTCGGGCGACAGCGGTGCTTTACTGATAAGGTCACTAATGACTTGACCGGTGTCTTCCCTGTTCGTCACTGAGCCTAGTCCCGGAAGCTCGACCGGAAGCTCTTCAGGAACGTTTACCATCATGCACACCACTGCTTCCCTTTGTCTATAAGGTTTGAGCAGATTACAGTGGTAAACTTGCTGTGCTTTCCGCTTTCCTGGCAGACTTACCACGTAGTTAACGTCCGACAGTTTCTGAACAATTCGTGCTGGGCCCTCCCACTGCACGTCTAGTTTGTTGTTTAGCGATGTGCGCAATATCATGACCTCATCGCCAACCTCAAAACGACGGGCCCTGGCTGTCCGATCATAATAAACCTTGGCCCTCTGCTGGGCCTTTGTCATTGCTTCACCTGACAACTCCTGTGCCCTTCTTAAGCGTTCGAGGAGCTTAAGCACGTACTCCACCACGACTGGGTCGTCGCCCCTACCTTCCCACGATTCTCGAAGCATGCGAAGCGGAGATCGAAGCGAGCGACCGTACACCAGTTCAGCTGGCGAAAACCCCGTAGCCGCATGCGGCGCGGTCCTTAATGCAAACATCACCCCAGGCAGACACAGCTCCCAGTCAGTTCGATGTTCAAAACACAACGCTCTCAACACGCGCTTCATGACGGAGTGGAGCTTCTCAACGGAATTCGACTGTGGGTGGTACACTGAGCTGTGTAGCAGCTTTACCCCACACCTTTCGAGAAAAGTTGTCGTCAAAGCGCTAGTAAACACTGTGCCCTGATCTGATTGGATTTCCGCAGGAAAACCAACTCGCGCAAATATGGACAGTAGTGCATTGACTATCTCAACTGAGCTGAGTTCTTTAAGCGGCACTGCTTCAGGGAACTTTGTCGCTGGGCAGATCACAGTCAAAATGTGTCTGTACCCCGTGGCTGTTACCGGCAGAGGTCCCACTGTATCAATAACGAGCCGTCTAAAAGGCTCCGTAATGATAGGTACCAATTTCAACGGCGCCCTCGATTTGTCCCCTGGTTTGCCCACCCGCTGACAAGTGTCACATGTCCTCACGAAATGGTCTGCGTCCCGAAAACACCCTGGCCAATAGTACTCTTGCAAGAGACGGTCCTTAGTTTTCTTAACTCCTAGGTGTCCGGACCACGAACCCCCGTGTGACAAGCGCAACAGATCCTGACGATAGCATTGAGGCACGATCAGCTGATCGAACTCCACTCCTCTGCGGTCTAGATACTTCCGGTACAGGACTCCACCTCTTTCCACAAAACGCGCAGTTTTCCTGGCGATACCTTCTTTGACATTGCAGCGCACGTTTTCCAGGCTGCCATCCTTTTTTTGCTCGGCTATCAAAGCCGTCCGGCTGACTTTTAGCAACCTATCAAGTCCGTCTGACGTAGGCGCGATGAGCAAATCAGTAGATAGCTCTTCTAACTTTCCCGCGTCGGGCGTTTCCTCTCCAGTATCTGGCGCCTTTAACGTTACAGACTCAAGTTTATTCAGTTCGGGCGTGCTCTGAATATCAGCTTGCTGCGCCTCTGACCCTTTTTCGTTGTTTGATAACGTCGGCCCCGCAACTACCGCCTTTGCAGCGAGCTCCCGAACCTTCGATCTGGTTAAGGCCTGAACACTAGCTTCACCAAACAAAAGCCCCTTCTCGCGCAGGAGGTGATCGGACCTGTTTGAAAATAGGTACGGGTACTGGGGGGGCAGCATAGATGACACTGCCGCCTCCGTCTCAAGCGCTCCGAAAGGTCCTTCAATAAGCACTTTTGCTACCGGCAGACACACGCTATGAGCTTCCACGGCTTGCTTGATCCATGCGCACTCGCCCGTGAACATATGGGGTTCTACATAAGACGGGTGAACTACATCCATTGTAGCTGCGGAATCGCGAAGCACTCGGCACTCTTTCCCGTTCACGAGGAGGTCTCGCATGTAAGGCTCGAGAAGCTTCATGTTCTCGTCAGTGCTGCCTATTGAAAAAAACACAACTTTTGGTGTTGTTTCCGGACACTGCGCCGAAAAGTGACCCGGCTTCTGGCACGTATAACAAACGCCCGCTCGCCTCATCTCGAACCGCTTTCTGCGTTTGGCTGCCGCCGTCTCTTTACGTCTGGTCGGACTGCTTTCACTCGCATCCGCACTACGCGTGTCCCCCTTTACTCTCATGGGTGTGAACTTCGGCCTCTCATACTTCGAGCCAAATTCACCCCTTTGACCGTCCTTAGCTCCGCGAGCCCGACGCGTCACAAACTCCTCGGCTAGCTCAGCGGCTTTAGCCACCGTACAAACGTCTGGCCTATCCAAGACCCAGTATCGCACGTTCTCCGGTAACCGACTATAAAACTGTTCTAGCCCGAAGCACTGCAGAACTTTATCGTGGTCACCAAACGCTCTCTCTTCTTTGAGCCACTCCTGCATGTTCGACATAAGCCTATACGCAAACTCTGTATATGACTCACTTTTGCCTTTCTCATTTTCCCGAAACTTCCGACGGAACGCCTCCGCAGACAGCCGGTACTTTTTTAGCAGACTCAATTTTACTGTGTCGAAGTCCTCTGCCTCCTCTCTATCCAAGCGAGCGACTACGTCGGCCGCCTCGCCGGGTAACAAAGTGAGCAAGCGCTGTGGCCACGTTTCCCGAGAGAACCCCTGCTTCTCGCACGTTCGCTCAAAGTTAACCAGGAACAAACCAATGTCCTCTCCAAGCTTAAACGGCCGCATCAGGTCAGTCATTTTGAACAATACGCGTTCTCCTGCACCGTGTGCCTGACTTCCATTACGAGCGCGTTCCATCTCTACCTCAAGACGCTTCATTTCCAAAGCGTGTTGACGGTCACGCTCTTGTTTTTCTTTCTGTTCTTTAAGTTCGCGCTCTTCTTTTTCTTTTTGCTCTTTAAGTTCGCGCTCCTGTCTTTTTGCAGTCTCCCTCTCTTCAATGGTCTCAAGGCATTCCGACAGCTCGTCATCCTCAGCCTCTAACTCAAGAATAGCCTTTAGCAGTTCAGGTTTTCTTAGTTTGTCTGAGACATCCAGACCCAACTCTCTTGCAAGCTCCAACAATTTCGGTTTGCGCAACGACTTCAAATCCATGGCTGCTCTGAATGCTGCTTTCTCTACTGCTTACTATTGTCTTGCCGCAAACTAACCCGGCAGCAACGACAACCACAATTACCAGCTCTGTTTCTGACACTAACAAAAAGCCTGGCAAAGCTCAGAAGAAGAAAGTCCCGCACTCACCAAACCTCGCAGTCAAGAGTTCCGCGCAGTCGTTCCGCTGCAGGCAACCAGTCGTCACACAGGGCTCGTTGCACTGCTCCCGGATCGTCGTTGAGCTGCTCAGCATACAGTCAACTGCATCTCTTCGCTGCTGGCCTCCGTTGTCACGATCTCACCGCTGGCAGACAGTTGTTTGGAGTCGGAGGCGATCTCACCGCTGCCAACCAGATGTTTGGGATCGCACCGCTGGTACGATCGGTTGTTGGGAACTCGGCGCTGACGCCCGTGGTTGTACCTGGGTCGCAAGCCCCAAGGGTAGCGTTGGCCTGGCGGCCTGGGGTACAACTGGAAGCATCCGAAGGTCCCGGCAAAGCATGAGTCGACTGGTAACAACAAAACAACTTGTTTATTTTAACATGGCAAAGAGTTGGCGGTCAGGTTGACCGAAGTAGAGAGACGGGAGAGCACTTTACTCAACAGAAGAAATCGGAGCCCTCCTTTTGGCGTCCGGGGCAGCTGTTTTTATACTCTCGCAGTTGAGGGCAAGAAGGAACCCCTCAAAAGACGAGCACGTGAATGTACAATGGGCTAATGGTGACGCACACTGTCGTAGCGCTGCCGTAGCACCATGTCGAGCACGATCTCGTAGCACCCTGTTGTAGCGATGCCGTAGCACCATGTCGAGCACGATCTCGTAGCACCCTGTTGTAGCGATGCCGTAGCACCATGTCGAGCACGATCTCGTAGCACCCTGTTGTAGCGATGCCGTAGCACCATGTCGAGCACGATCTCGTAGCACCCTGTTGTAGCGCTGCCGGTCGGGCACAATGACTGTAATGAGAGGATGATCCCTGCTTTCGCAGCGCCTGGTTCCGGCACAATGACTGGAATGCGAGGGTGATCCTTTGCGGTCGCATCGCCGCAGTCGCGCCTGGAAACACCTGCCGATGAGCGTTGCGGCGACGACGATCGGGCCAAAATGTCTGCCGCCCCGCCGCAGTCGCGCCGGCAAAACCACGTGTCGCAGGCGAAACGCAACAGCGGCAAAAGAAAAAGCGCAGACTTTCCGCGTGAATAGAGATGGAAGTTTCTCTATCAACGTTACTTCAGTCTCATCTGCAAGGCATGTACTGTCGATGAGCGAAGTGGCTGGTTTGGAAGTCAAGCCATTCATTCCGGCGTCTTATACCAAGAATGTTGGCAAGATACGCCATGTGCCAGTTGAGTATACGGAAGAACAACTGGTTGACTTCCTGAAGGATTTTGGAGTGACATCAGCCCGTCGTCAGGCGCGCTACAATCGCCAAGAAGACGGAGCGGTAGAATCACGCCCTCTGAGAACCGTCATCCTCCATTTTAGAGAAGACAAACCAATGCCGCAGCGAGTGCATTTAGGTTTCACGAGTCACCCCGTAGAAGAATATCATGGCCCTGCTCTAAGATGCTACGACTGCCAGAGATTTGGACATCTATCGAAGAACTGCCGCAGTCAGCGTCGCTGCAAGATATGCTCTGAAGACCACAACCATTCAGAGTGCAAGTCTGTGTGTCAGCCAAAGTGTGCCAATTGTGGTGGAAACCATACAGCTTCCTACTCCGGGTGCCCTCAGAGCAGAGCTGCCTCAAGATTACGCAGACATGAGTTAAAATACGGAAGGCTGCCTCCTCGTAATGCGCCCCCACCCAACCTTGATGCTGTAAGATGCGCGCCTCCAACTCCTAGCAAAGAAAAAGAGCAAGGGGTCCATATGAGTTATTCTGCAGCTCTGAAACACTCAGGTCGACAACGTTCTGACAGCAAGCGGCATACTTCACCTTCAGAGAATGCTGCTCATCTTGCCCAGGCTTCGAGTGAAATTCGCCGACCTACTCAGCAGCGCCCTCAGCCATTGACACAGCAACCTCATCTAACGTCTGAGCGTCTGCCTCAGCATTCGCCTCAACCACACCAGTCATCCCAGCGACCATCTCAGTCAACTCTTCAGCGACCTGCCTCGAGCACGCATGGAGTTTCAGCGTTGTTTGGTGATTACGCGTCTTTACCTGTAGCACTGATGATCCTGCCCGTGCTATTCACAGCTCTGCGTGCAATTCTAAGTGCCATTCCACAAGCAAACAACCTACCAGAGGTAAAAGCACTGCTTTCTATGGAATCGTTGGTGCTTCCACAACCACCAACAGCTCCACGGCAGGCTTACAATGAATAATCGTTACAACAATGTTTTCGTATTTTAATGGAATGCTAATAGCCTTCGAAATAAGTCAGCTGATTTTCCCAAACTACTAGCTCAACATAACTTTCCTGTTTTATGTATACAGGAGTCAGGCGTAAGAGATGACTTTCGTCTTTCAAACTATGTTATATATAAATCATCGCGCATTGCTGGAAGTAGCAGAGCGATGTTATGCGTGAGAAAGGACCTGTCGTCCTATTTAATACAGTCGAGCGATTTAAATATGCTGGAGTTCGTAGCATGCAAGGTATCCTTTAGAAATACAAGCGTCACAGTGATCAGTCTTTATCTACAATGTGCTAGCAAAATATCAGTTGACAGCTTGGTGAATGTGTTTGGTATCGCAAACTCAAATGTGCTGATTTGTGGGGATTTCAACGCACATAACGTCATCTGGGGCAGTGAATATAACGATTCCCGCGGAAGCATTATAGAGTCTGCCGCAGAAAAAAGTAATCTGATCGTGTTAAATGACAGCTCTCCAACGTTCTTGCGGGGGTTTCGTTACTCAAGCTCTATAGATGTTACGCTCTGCTCACAAGACCTTCTTGATGGCGTTGAATGGTCAACGGACATAGAAACGCACGGTAGTGATTATTTTCCGATCCTGGTAAAACATCGCCACATACGGAGTGAGGGTACCCGGCGCTACTCAAAATATACTAATTGGCAAAGTTTTCGTCACCATTTAAGTAACTCATTGGGTGAAAATCCGAGCTTTCAAAGTTTTGCAAATATATTGTGTGAGTCTTACGAGATCTGCACAAAACAAGTCACTGTTCCAAATGAATACGCTGCAGTCGACGGGGAATATGAATGTCTAAGAGCAATTAGAAGACGCGCAGAACGGGCTTACCGCCGCAGTGGAAAGATGGATGACTACAATATGGCACAGAAAGTTCGGTCAACTTCGCGCAGACGCTTACAAAATTAGGTACGAGGAGGTGGCGAGAATACTGCGCGTCGTTGTCTCCGTTTACTCCAGTTCCTAGAATATGGTCAGTTGTCCGATCTTTTAGTGGTCCAGTTACCCAGAGCCATCCCTTCCGAGCCCTTGCCGTAGCTCGAAGCACTTCGGAAACATCTGTTACTGACGAATTCTGTCAATTTATATCCAGACCAGGAATTCCGTTTACTTGCCTACAATTTAAAAGTTCGACAACACCAGCAGAACAGAAAGTTCGTGCGTGCTTTATGTCACAACATCCTCAACTTGACTGTGAGTTTAGTCTAAATGAATTGAAATGTGCTCTTTCTTCATGCCGTACAAAGACAACCGCAGGCCCAGATGGTGTCACGTATATGATGTTAAAGAACCTAGGTCCAATAGGAAGAATGGCTCTTTTGGAGATATTTAATGATATCTGGATAAGAGAGACTCTTCCAGATTCATGGAAATTAGCCCGGGTAATTCCAGTTCTAAAACCAGGAAAGGCTCCCCTTTGTCTTTACTCCTACCGACCCGTCAGTCTCACAAGCTGTTTTTCCAAACTAATGGAGAAGATTATAGGCCGTCGACTGCAGGGGTGGTGTGAACACACAAATGTGTTTTCAAATTACATGACCGGTTTTCGACAAAATCGGTGTACAATGGATTCAGTATTAGACATTGCCACATGCGTCCAACATGAACGTAGTTGCGGTAATGTGACAGTAGCGGTATTTTTAGACATTCAAAGAGCATTCGACACTGTAAGTCACATACACATCCTTGCTGGTGTGCTAGAGCTTGGCCTACACGGTCGAGCACTGCGATGGGTATCAAATTTCTTAAAAGACAGAAAAATATTTATCGAAACCATCGAAGAAGAGAGTAATTATCACAGCATCACGCAGGGCGTTCCGCAGGGCAGTGCTCTCACGCCGTTTTTATTCAACTGTGTCATGGCAGCCTTGCTACTAAAACTCCCGTCCGGTCTACAGTATTCGCTGTACGCAGATGGCATCTGCATATGGGCCTCGGGATCTCATATACAAGACATTCAAACAACGCTGCAAGAGGGTTTTGATAATATAGACACCTTTTTAAAAGAGGCATGAGTCTTTCATACGCAAAGACAGCCGTACTTACTTTTAATAGACGACAGCTGAATAATTTCCAACTTACGCTTAAAGGGCAAACTTTGATGTTTGTCAAAGAGCGTAAATTTCTTGGAGTTATTCTTGACCGCCAGCTAACATGGGCTTCACACATCCGCGCAATTGAAAAGCAGACCAATGCAGTAATAAACGTACTTCGGCGACTCGCTGGCACAACGTGGGGGGGATCAGTCTCTTCACTATTACAGGTTCATAACGCACTCATAAAACAAAAAATTGCTTACTCGGCACCTATTCTCCATGGTTTATCGCAAACTTCTGAGGAACGTCTTCAACGTTTACTGGCAAGAGGGCTGCGAGTGTGTTGGGGTTCCGCAGGCTACCTCGAGTTCTTTAGTAATTGCTGAAGCTCGTCACCCACCATTTCCAGTCATACGAACGGTTGAAACATGCCGACATATCTATCGCATCTTAACCCAACACGAGAAGCATCCATTAAACCTTGCGCTTACCGAAAGAAACAGAAGCAAAATTCACGATGTTGTTCGAGAACATAAAGCATTTTTACCAAGATTTGAATTATTCAAAGTGGATGTTTGTTACCCTCCCTGGATGTTAAAATGTCCTCAAATAGAATTATCGGTTGAAGGGATTATATCTAAGAGAGACATGTTCATAGTAGCCGCACAACAACTGGCACTCTTCCAAATTTACTCCTTATATCCCCAGTACATCCACGTTTATACAGATGGTTCGTGTCATAAAAATTCCTCGACTTCAGCATTCGTCATTCCACATTTAGCGCTAGAGCAAACATTTAAATTATCCCGAGAGACATCTTCCACCGTGGCAGAACTGTTTGCAATCCTGTGTGCTTTGCGTTTCATAACATCAGAAAAACATTCGCAAAAATGGGTTATATTTAGCGATTCGCAAGCCGCTCTCACATTACTACAGAACAATAAGAAAAATTCTTTGAACACTTCGCTATTGTATGAGACACTCAAAGAACTTACAAAAGCAAGCGCAATGAACCACGTAATTGCATTCCAGTGGATACCTGGGCACTGCAATATTCCTGATAATACTGCAGCGGACACAGCTGCGAATCGAGCGCACAATAACGCGGAGACAACCAATCTTACTCTATTGCGTAGTTAAGTCCGTCTGCTCCTGAGACAGATTTCTTGTCGCCTCAGCAAAACTACCTGGTTTTACCAGCAAACTAAAAACTCGGAGTTATACTATATAGACCCATGTATAAACTTATCAATGCCGGAAAACCTAAGAGACAACAGAAAATTTCAGACATTGGTACACCGCCTGCGTTTTGGTACCGCATTTACAAAACACTTCTTGTGCAGGATAAAACGTGTCTCTAGTCCGCAGTGTTCTTGTGGCCATCCAGACGAAGATGTGCATCATCTTCTTCTCGAGTGCACGAAATACGATCCACAAAGAAGGGTACTGCAAGCAAATTTCTTGATTTTAGACAGAAGACCATGGACTCTAAAAAAGATACTTGGCCCATGGCCAACTGCGGGCCTTCAAAGAAGAGCGCTTCTTGCTCTGAAAAAGTTTTTAGAGGACACCAGCATTTTGGGAAAATATTAGGTATCAGATGATCCGAATACGCTAAATGAGTAACACAAGCGTTGTCCGTGGTTCATAATTTGTTTATGTGGTGATCGCAACTTTTACGCAATATGTATGATTCTGTTCTGTACTTGCAGTGCATTACATGTGTTGTGTGTTTTGGCTGTACAAAATATCTGAGTTTATATATGCGTACGTGGACTGAACTAATGCACAGAACTTTGCGATTGATGTACTGTTGGACTGTATATTTCTTATTCATCCAGTGTTCTACTGAGTGCCATATTTCGTGTCGCTATTCTCCCTTTTTACGCAAATTTGTTTCCTTTGCCAAGTGACAAGGAGCAGCCGGTGCCACCATGAAGGCGCCAACCTCTCCTAATATTCACTTCAATAAAAAAAAGGGGGTTCCTTAGCCACGTGCCGCCTCTCCTAAGTTCACGTGTAACATGACGCCATGGGGAGAAAAAGGATGCTCCACGTTCACCCAACATGGCTCCGAGGGGTGCTGGCTATAAGTCAGTGCACGTTAGTGGACGGATCGATAACCGTCGCCGTAGCACAATTGGTAGCGCAACGCACGCGTAAGGCCGAGGTTGTTGGGTTCGGCTCCCACTGGCGGCACGTTATCTTTTCGTCCACTTCCATTTCACTTTTCTTTATTATTTTCTACATTTCAAATTCAACCACAGCTGATCTCGCCGATACTTTCCTTGGCTTCAGTGTCTGTTGGCTTTATGTACAGAGAGAGAGAGAGAGAGAGCATACAGAGATATGCCTAGGGTGAGAGTTGTAACGAACACCGCCCGCAGTCTTCATCACATTTCCGACAATACGGCGCCCACATCATCTCGTCGCCAATGCAGCTACGCAAATCGGCGCGCGAGACTCCGCGATGTAGCGCTATAGTAACGTTGTAGTGACGTTGAAGAATAACACGGTCGTGCAACTGCGAGTACGTCACGGAACTCTTTATTGATCGAACTTGTGCTCACAAAACGACTAACACTCCAGCACAACGATAGCAGTGAACATCGTCGAAATCTGATCTGTGGATCAGACGCTCAATGAACTTTCCAGCATAATCGCTGGCGCCCGCGCAAGTCATAGAATACACGCCACTATTCGCGTCGTGCACACAATCTGATCGCAAAAGGCTCGGCGAAGCATAGGCAACAGATGGAGCCAGCGATACCATGCGAGAAACTTCCGGTACAGAAAGGCGCGTCTTGCGCCAAGCGACAACGTTTAAAAGTTGTTAACCGGTAAAAAGCGGTCACCCGAAAAAAGATAAACAAGTACCCGTGTCAATATAAGTGGCCAGCGCGGCTGGGACGATGATGGCGGTCCAGCGGGAACTTGTCTGGGGACACTAAAATGTAATATAAACCTAAGATATTCGTATCTTCTAAAAAAAAAAAAAAAACTTTTAAACCGACATGCGCTTTTCATTGAAGCCGTGCTGTTGGCCATGTGCCAAGTATGTTTTTCCTTTTCAGGACGAATGGCCGTCGATCTAATAGGTCTATGTCTGCTTTCAATGTTTGCCTTGCAGTTTCTTATTTTGAGCACTCGAGATATAGATGGTGTACATATATTCTTCCGGGTGGCCACAGCAGCACTGAGTACCAAAGGCACGTTTTATCCTGCACAAGAAATGCCGCGTACGTGTGCTGTGTACCAAGCCGCAGGTGGTGCAGTAATGTTTCACATGTTCTGTTATCGACTATATTTGATTGAATTGTCAGTTTTATGCATGGGTCTATGAAGAATAACTCAGAATGAACTCTTTTAACTGGTGATGAAACCAGGCATTTTATTTCGATAGCAATTATACGGGCCCTCCAAGCGCATTTTTGCCGTCGCCTTGACGTTCCGTATGAAGTCCAAAAGCGATGACACCGTCGCCGCGCGCGGTATGCTGTATGTTCGAGTGCAGGCGTGCGAGAGGAGCCGTGATCGCAGCTCAGTCACTCGCGCGCGAGGGAGCAAAGCGGGGAGGAAGGGCGCCGTCTTCCGTCGCGCGCAAGCGTGGAGGAGAAGGAGGAGAACGGCGTTGTACTTTTAGTTGTACTCCGGCAGCAGCATGCGTATTGCGCGGCCGCGCGCGCCCTATCTTGACAGCGATCTGCGTTGGGGGCAGAGTCTAGGCAGTCTTAAGTGCGCCGACGGCTCGTACCTTTGTAGGTGCTGCACTCTCGCCGGTCAGTTTGCGTTGAAGCGATAGACAGCACGAAGGTCACTTTGCTCGCTGCTCCTGCCGCAATTGCTCGCACCAGCGTTCTTACAGCGGGTGTCCGCGCTCATTCAGTGCGATGTGTTCACGTTTGCCCGTGCGCGCTGATACCATGCTTATTAATGTAGTTAGTAAGCGAATGCTCGGAAGTTTATAAGGCCAATAAAACTACTATCCATACTTCGTATGGCTGTCTACTAATTTGCTGTCCCAATCGTTGCTTCGCCTTTCGGGCGAAAGTGCGACTCTTTGCTAAGACGACAAGCCATCTGTTTCAGGAGCAGGCGGATTTCGCTATACGTGAAATAGGGATATTTAATGTTTCTTTCTTATTAAGTGCCCCATTCTTAGCTGCATCCGGTGCAGTGCTTCCAGGAATAGTGCAGTGCCCTGGTTTTCGTTCAAGCGTTGTATAATGTGCTTGTTCGCGCTTTCTTTTTTTGTACTCTTCATGCGCTTTATACGATGGAAGTGTACCCAACGAATTTCCGTGCGTGCTTTTTAGTGATATGGCGTGCGGCTTGCGAATCGCTAGAAATAATTGTTTTACGCGTTTTCTGCGGATGCACCGAAGCGCAAAGCATATATAATAGCAAAAAATTTCAGCGACGGTGGAAGATGTCAATCGGGGTAACTTAAATGCTTGCTCTAACGCCAAATGTGTTATGGCGAACGCTGAAGCAGAGTGGTTAGTGTGGCACTATCCGTCTGTATACACATGGATATGCCGAGGATATAAGCTGCAAATCTGGTATCGTGCCAATTGTTGCGCAGCCATCGTGAACACATCTCGCTTAGCTATTACTCCCTCGACCGATATAGGCTTACTTTTTTTCAGCATCTACGCCCCCCCCCCCCCCAGGGAGGGCTACTAATATCTACTTTGCATAACTCAAAGCTCGCATATAATGCTCTGAAACGTGAAAATTGTGTGACCTATACAGTTATATCAGACCATTGCTTTTAATTGCTCGGTGCTAGCATGTTTCCGTTGCTCCCTTTGCAAACAAATAGTGGGGGGCTATAGCCAAGCTACTAAATGCAGATTTTTCCCCGTTATCCTCACCATTTATGTACATTTCGTTCTGTACTGATATGCCAGTATAGTGAAATAAACCAATCTCTCTCTTAAATCTCAATGGTCCTGAAGAACCTTGCGAATTCTGCTTTTATCCTTTTTCCATAAGGAACCCGCTGTCATTTTCTTTTCATTCTTTCTTGCGGTTGATCCTCCATCACTCGCACAACATTCCTAGTATTTTGCAACTAGTAATCTAGGTTAGCTTTTCGACATCGAACCCTACTGTCATTCGGTGCATGTCAGTTGAGTGCTGCAGCCACAGACAGTCCTGGTAAAAACGTTCCCGGCCACTGCGTGCGCGAGCACATTGACTTTCAGTCTGATGGCGAGTCCTCTGAAGTAATTTCGAAATTCTGAGGCTGCGGACGGTTAGAAACAGTTTCCCTTACCCAATTCAGATTTGAGTTATTGGAAATTGAATACAAGCCCGCACAGGGCACGATGGCAACGCGTTCACGCAGCGTGTTGTCTGGGAACTATAAAGGTCTGTAAATTAGGCACACTCTCCTTAAGTGCATTTAAGCATTCAGAACCTTTTTTTTTTTTCGTTATGAAGCAATCCAAATGAGTTTTCTGTCATTATGCCACCCATATTGTCATTTTTTGTTGTTGTTTCTTTCATTTATCCTTGCTGTGTGTAGTTTTCATCACTTTCTGTGAGTAGCCAATCCCCCTTGCGGACATATGAGCAATATTTTGGAGCCGTAACCACAACAAAAACGACCTCCTACCCGTGGCTCCGAATGCCTGCTTTTACAAACGTACTATCAGCCTGAACTAAAGTGCGTGCTAGTTGAAATTACTAAATATAACTGCTGCGTTTGTAAGTTCGCCAGCGTTTGTAACCGCGGCTTAATTTAAAATGCACCGCGTATGCAGCTCTGACTACGCCATGCTTAGAAACGTGCTGCACGTCGCACGCGAAGCAGGTGTTCTGGTGGGCTCGTTCGTGTTCGCATTTCAATTCATGCTGCAGTGGTGAATAAGCGCTCACAGATGCGCATGCTTTTTCGTACACACGCACACTCTCCGAGAGACGCTTACTTTTTTTTTTCACCCAAGAGAGAAAGCTCGGTGATATCTGGAGAACTAAGCAGAGCTATAAGCCTGGCATTCTACTGCGTGTAAGGTTGAAGGTTTTATTGAAAAATATCTGAATACAGGAAATATATATGGTAGATATTAGTACAGAAGGAGGTCCCAGAGTTTAAACTGCCGAGGGGACCTCGTGCGCTAAGTACGAAAAATAATAAAATACAAACAGGCAGTGGTGTTGCAGATCAGTGAAACAGTTTTAGCAAAAACAAATTAAATAACGAGAATATATAACTTCATTAGAACCTCGTGTGCTCGAGGGGACCTCGTGTGCTAAGTACGAAAAATAATAAAATACAAACAGGCAGTGGTGTTGCAGATCAGTGAAACAGTTTTAGCAAAGACAAATTAAATAACGAGAATATATAACTTCATTAGAACGTCAGTATACAGATAAATATGCATAATACGAATTAAATACTAGACGGGTATACATAATGTAAAGTGAAAAAAGCAAAACACGGTTCGTTGTCAATAAAGGTCATTTATTATTAACAGGCTGTTGACCACAAGTGAATTTCAATGCATTATGAAATGAGTGTTCTGAATGGACGCACTTGATGCTGATGGGCAATGAATTCCAAAACATTATTCCCGAAAAGAGCGCTGTCTTCTTGCCGTAATTTGTCCGTACTTTAGGTAATAACATATTAATTTGTTCCGAGAATCTTGTATTATTACAAGATTCTCAGAGAGGTACGAAAAAAAGGAGCGAAATAAGGGCACAAACAGAGCACACACGTACACACACAGTAACACATACGCTAACACAAATGCCCTAACATAAAAAAATATAGACGAAGTGCTATTGAGGCCTGTATCCTGCTGGAGAGAGAGAGAAAGAGGCAAGGATGTTAATCAGACTCACGTCCGGTTTGCTTGCGCTGGGGGAAGGGAGTAAATGAGTAGAAAGAGAGGGCAAGTCGCGCACACTCTTGAAGGAGCACTACAAGTCTACAAACTGTCGCAGATGCCCCTTGACTTCGAGCCCCTTCAGAGGCGGCATAACAACGTTGCATTAGAGCGGAACATCTGGATGTCAGTTGCACCTTTAACGAAGAATCAAGTTTATGTAGGTGACACTTCAGTAAACTATAGGAGTCGACAAATAATTGTGCGTGATAGTTCGAGCCAGGAAATAAAGTCCCCTTGCGGCGTCGCTGCTTTATAATGGGTTGGGAACTGCGCGGGTTTTTTCATGGGTGAATCGGGCCGCCTCTTCGGCGAAGTCATTAAGCCGGTATGTCCTGGCAGCAGCTGAAATATTGTATATCGTGTCCTTTCTCAGGAGCTTGATGGTGATAATTTCTTATCGTCTGCACCAATTGCTCCTGACTCTCGTGGCGTAGGGCACACTTCAAACTCTGAATGGCTGCCTTCGAGTCTGGCGACTACCTGTTTGGGACTACCTCGAAGTCCTTCAACTTCTGCAACAATCGTGCTTGCCAGAGATAATCCTGTTACAACATATATCACTGTTAATTTTCTCAGGACACACATGCGACATATTTCCCGCATTCTCGATCACCGCTTGGCCCTCGTACCCTCACAGAGACCTCGGGCGACATATTCCAGTTATCGCCACTCATAAAGACACTATATTCCATCAGGATATGCGCCAACAGCGAGCCCTTCATCTCCCTTGTCGTGTTTCCACCAGCCACAGGTGCGATTCTATGCATAACTAAGATGGCTTATGTCTCCTTCAGAAATGCGTTAAGCACTTTAGTGGGCCGTAGCTGAGATTTCGGACATTGTCACAGTCCAGGAAGGTTGTCCTGCAGCCTAAGTCGTGTGTCATGTCGCATTTTGTAGAGCCCTTATCGAAACAGCCCTTGAGGTCGTGAAGCTATACTATTGGTGCAGTTGATTACCCAAGTCCTTGTAAACACCGCAGCTGGGACGCCAAGGTCTGTCTGTCTCTTTATGGCTATTCTGCTGCGTGCCATCCACAGTTCCTGCACCGTCACAGCAATGGCGCCTGCACATGTGCGCTTCGTATGCGATCCGCCCTGCCTTTCCATGCGAGCAGTTTGCAGAGGCAGGCAATGTTTGGCACCCGGCGCGTCCTTTTGTTTGTGTTGGCAGGAAACAACAGACGCAACAGCTGAACGGGAAATGTACCGGTGCTCACGACGGCCCTGCCAATGGCGCCACAAGTGCACTCATCATTGTGACTCCGGCCTGCACTAACAGCTGCATGGTCTGCCTGACTACACACTGCCGCGTGTTGGTGGCTTTCTTTCTGCCTATTTCGCTTACATTGAATCTGATCGCACGGTACGCGAACAAGCAATGCCTCTTGTACTGTTTTCTTTTTCCTTTCTTACGACTGTCTGGCACAGCACAGCCAACCGTCACATCGGCACCCATTTCTTCCCTCCTACTATACCACGTGCTAACGTTAGCCAAGCTGTTCAACAAAAGTGCAACGGCGGCCGCATTTCGAGAGGGGAGAATTGCAGCCGCAAGGGCACTTTCGTTGAACAGCGTATACTTGTACAGCGTTGAACAGCGTAAACCGCATACTTAGGTTTAGGTGAACGTTGAAGAACCTCAGGTGGTCCAACTTAATCCGGAGCCTCCAACTACAGCGCGCCTCATATATGATCAGATGGTTCTGGCGCGTAAAACCCCATAATTTAATTTTTAATTTTTGTTCAACGAAAGATAATTTAGGAAAGAGCGTGGTGCAAGTTGCAATTATAGAAACTACAGTGTTCCGTTGTCAGAGGTCTTGCGACTTAACACCATATCCTTTAAAATTGTGTCTTGCGACGTGTTTTCTTAATTTTCTTTTTGAATTATGGTGTTTTACGTGCCAAAACCACTTTCTGATTATGAGGCACGTAATTTTTTTTTGAGCAGCTTGACCAACGTTATCCGGGACACCCTATATACAGGGTGTTTCAGCGAACACCTTCAAAATAAATTGCCTGTGGCGTATAGCACAATTGTAGGGCATGAGCTGATCTACTTGAAGAGGCGGACAGTACTTGCACAAGAAATTGAAATGCATAATCGAGCAGTCAACAAAAATTCACTACTGAAGTTTTTTTTAACTACTTACTTTATCGCACAATCTACAAATTCTAGCGGGTGAGACTGCAAGGCCTGTTCACTTGAAAAGAGTTGTGTGGAAGACACCATTCACGAAATATGTGCCGTCAGACTTGAGGTAAAAATTCGCTGTCGTTCGACTTACTTTTTCTAACAAAACGTCGTTTTATGCATTGAGGCTCGAAAGTATCTGGAACTCCAATGCACTTATCCGCAAAGTTCGGAACGTTAAATCTCGAAACGGGTGTCATCCTGAGAATTCGTTCCAAGTGTATCAACCTTGCCAACTCTCCGGCTAGAATTTGTAAATTACAATATGTGTCATAATGTAATTAGTTAAAAAGCTTAGTGAATTTTCGTTGCTTAGTCTATTGTGCATTTAAGTTATTTGTGCAAGTAAAGTCCGCCTCTTCAAGTGGACCAGCGCATTTACTAGAACTGTGCTGTATGCCACAAGCAATTCTAAAAAACAAATTTGAAAGTGTACGCTGAAAAAAAGATTGAGGCTTTACGTGCCAAAACCACTTTCGGATTATGAGGCACGCACGCCTAGTGGATGACTCCGGGAATTTCGACCACCTGGCCACCTAAATCTAAGAAAGTTCATTAGAAACCAATATATATATATATATATATATATATATATATATATATATATATATATATATATATATATATATATATATATATATATATATATATATATATGTGTGTGTGTGTGTGTGTGTGTGTGTGTGTGTGTGTGTGTGTGTGTGTGTGTGTGTGTGTGTGTGTGTGTGTGTCATGAAAGCTCAGTATGGCTTTCATCAACACAGTTAGCACTACTACACCGGAAAGACCACATACTGCAAAATTTTGAAAGGAAGCAACTGACAATAAGTATATTTATAGACTTCACTCAGGCCGTAGATCATATTAAGCATGACCTATTATTAATAAAGCTTGATGCGTATGGTATCAGGGGCCTCCCACTGCAGTTAAGTAAGTCATATTTAGAAATAAGACGGCAATATGTGCACTACTTGCTCCGCGCCGGAGAGATAAAGCGAGCACGCTGAAGATCCGTAGACATTTCCTGATTTGATTTATTTGAACTTTGGTTAATCGAATATAAGCATTTTCGCTCTTGTACAATTCATAACTGCGACATCTAAGCAGCACTCGCTGTGACCTCATCCATTGGTGTCTCCGGCGCAAACCCTCCTGGGACCCTCGGGAAACGTCACAACATCCCGCCAGAGAGCAAAACAGAACACCAATACCAACTCTTCGTTGACCAGGGCCAATCAGGCCGCACAGATTCAAATCCTCACAGCCAATCATGGGCGGACTTCGCCGAGTTTGAACTTGATGACAGCCGCTTGCCTGAAGAATTATGACCCAAAGAAAAGTAAAGATGCACAGAAAACTACAGAGACATCCGTTGGGCTTTAGACGAACTAGAAGGAAGAACTAGCGGCGTCTACCAGGAGCAAGCGCACAAAAGAGTAGAGAAGCATCCCCAAACAGTTTGGGAAATCAGGAGACGCCGCTTCTGTCTCTAGTACAAAGGCGGGCGACAACGCGGTCGGCCGGCCGGACCCTCGGGCGGAACGGGTGGTGCCGTGCGTGAGATTTCCCCAACCGGCATCCCCACTCGTGGGCGAAAAGACATGTTGAGAGAAAAGCGGCAAGAAAGGAAGGAACACTGCCACACAGCACAGGCAACGAAAAAAACGCGAGGACAGCTACGCGACAATATATAAACGATATCGTTCTGATCTATCCCAAGGCAAAATTCATCATATATGCAGACGATACCAGTGTGTTTATTTCATCGGCATCTTATACTAGTTCAATAAACAGCGCAAACGAGTTTCTCCAGAACATATCCTCATGGTCTATAGAAGATCATCTAAAATTAAATTCAAATAGGCAAAAGCCGTAATCTTTTATGCGAAAGGCACAAAGATTCCACAAAGCCACACTTTAGAGATGAACAGTGGTATCATAGAAATAGTAAATTAAATTAAAGTATTAGGTACATACTTCTCTAGTACGCTAAACTGGGATCGACAAGTAGACTCTGTAGTACAAAAGCTTAGCCGTATCACAGGAATGCTAAACAAGAACAGATATCGTCTACCAACATCCGTAAAAATATTAATTTACCACTCACTATTTGCATCACACATTAATTATACACACCTTGTGTGGGGCACAGCAAGTGAAACTAACCTCACGAAAATACACTTACTACAGCAAAAGATTGTACGTATCATTGCAAACGTACCATATCACAGTCACAGTGAGCACCTCTTTAAACAATACAACATACCTACAATCTACTCCCAATACAACAGGTCTCTCATTCGTATATGGCACTCAAACTCAAACTCTGCAAACAGCGTATTTAATGAAATTGCTTGTCTGCAGAGAAATACAGCTACCTATATTACCCGTCACGGAGAATATTGGTCTATATCCCCTTCAAAACCAACTACGGTTTGCAAATGACGAAAAATAAATTACCCAGACTGCTTAATTCATTACATGAATCATTAACATCATTAACATAACACGGTCAGAACTGTCGTTACTTATCAGAACCTTCTCCTAAAAAATGAATCAAGCGTAATTTCTTTTTCACCTGTATTCACATGTGTGTCTTGTTAAATGTTTGTAATGACATAATATTTGCTCGTCCTTTTCTTTCTCTTAATTATTCCAATATTAATCGACCATCGTATCTTTTCACCTTTGATTATGCATCGTCAAGTGTACGCGATTTTCACTTTTATTTACGTATTGCCAAGTGTATGTAATGTGGTGGTGCGTACTATCTGCATTGCTTTTATTTTTCCTTATCCCATTTCTTTGTTCCTTTTTGTTTGTTGCGTTATAGAAAATTCTCTTGAATTGATTGATGACTGTAATTAATATTTATATGTAATGTTCTTTGCGTACGGTTGATTGCGCTACTCACTGCCACCATGTAACACGGGTGCTAAGGGCACCTCAAGCTGCCTCATTGCAGCTTTTATTTTAGCCCCCGTCATTGTATGTTAGCCATGGAAATAAATAAATAAAGAAAGAAAGTACAATCTAAACCTAAGAAATGCAGCCGCCGTGGCCGGGATTCGATCCCGCGACCTCGTACTCAGCAGCCCAACACCACAGCCAATGAGCAACCACGGCGGGTTGTACGCTGAAACACTCGCTACATTGAAAAAGACAACGTCAGTCGTATGCTCCATATCTGTAATTTTATGTGATCACAGAGATTCTGTCGTCATTAATTATTCTCAGATGCGAAATAATAGGGATGCAGTACCCATGCTTTTCTTCCTTGCTTTTATTTTTCTCCTTTTGTTTATTGGCTGGTTCATACGTGAGTGTCAGGAAGATGACCGAACATTATAAAAGAGAAAAACGGCCAGGAAACGCTCGGCGCGTAATAATTCATGTGCGAACATTACAAAGAAAGTTACCGTCACCAAGAATTAAAACAGAAGACCAGACAAACCCAATTTGGCTCTCTTCTTTGTTCCGTCAATGTATGCGTCTTTCCGTGGGTATGGCCTGTAATTAATGTTGCGTCATTCTTCCAAGGGAAAATATTGCAATTACGCTATTCCTATACCTTTGTCTCTAACTTGCACCACTAGAACTGCAGTCGCGCATTCGCTTCATTCTAGTCCTTCTTTCCATTCATTCATTCATTCATTCTTCTAATTGACTACGAATAACTTGAGAGCTAGATCACTTTGTGCCCCATTATTCGTTGGTTCGATCTACCTCGTTTGCTCGATCTATCTGTCCTATCGCTAAACGTTTCGCGCTCCTTCTCTCCGGAGTACAAGTTTCGCACGTGTCATAAGCGCTCGATAACGCGGAATCATAAAACCGTGGTTCAGTATGTTCAGACTTTTGTTGGCTTTCGAATATAGGCCGATGGTACATTTGCAAGTTCATGTCTTAACGCCATTGTCGCACCAATGATGCGAAGAGAGAGAGAGAGAGAAAATCCCAGTACTTACTGAGACCGACGTTCGACTTCAGAATTTCTGTTTATTAATTTATCATCTTCTAGAGATTAAAGGAGCGAGAAACTGGACTGGCACAGAAGAGTCAACACTGGCTGCGTCCTGCTCTGTCCCATGCTGCGTTGTTCTAAATTCAAAGTTTAACTCGTACCGCAGGCCCCTTTACATCTTCCCAATTCACCGACAGGTTCCCGCTTTCTGACCCATTATTATATCTCTAATATTCGTTTAGTCTGCTTCGCACTGTAAAAAAAAAAAAGAAATTCCCTGGATTTTCGAGAAACACGTTGTTAAAAATGCTGCGGCCCTCATTTCCACAATCAGAAAACAGAAGAGCTGGGAACATGGACAATTCGTGTTACGGAAAGTCTTACACCAGGTAGCATCCACACTGAGCAATACTAGCTTATTGTGTAACCTACAAAACTGACCTTCCTAACCGACAAATATGTCGGTTAGGAAGGTACTACGCACAAATGCGCGCACTGTTTTCAAAATTCACGAGTGCGACAACAGCGGTTGTAGCAGATTATGCAAGTATAGATAACTCACTATAAGTAGAACATACGATGTAAGAGAGACACCTGACACTTCAAGACGTACCAAGAAACATAAAACTGAATGCAGCCATGCTCCGAGTGGTATTAATTGAATGCCCCATAGAGCAGGTGTACGTTTTTGTACGCAATTTAGATTAATTGGCTTGCGCGTATGAAATATATCCGCCTACACTTACGTAGGTGGTGGAGCTATACCCAACTGTCAATTGAGGACAGTAAAGAAGCGAACGAAAATAACTTCGCTCGCCGTATTCGCTGATGTTCCATGCATTCCACGCACGCGGTCGCAAAATGGGCGTAGATTCTGTTTGCTATTACGCGGTGGGAACGTCCATGTTAGGAAAACTCATTTTCTTCCCTTCAAATAATAACTGTGGAAACATTCGTGAAATGCATGACGGGGAGAAATTCTGTGCTTTTATGTACATTACGTCCGCATATTCCATAACGGAGCACCTGCTTGTTTTATTACGGACGTTATCACCATGGTATGTCCGTCAAATAACGATTTTTTTTTTACAGTGATATGCACGCGGGGTGGAAGAGAAAGGGGGGGGGGAGGGGTTAGTTAAGGAAGTGTGCCTGTCTTGTACCATCTAAGTGCCGAGTGCGGATGACCGTGGATTTGACAACGCCGGCTAGACGGCTAAGCATGTAGGCCAAGACGATTCTGCGTACGCGTCATCGTTTCTCTACGAAGCGTCGACGCATGCTTTGGTTGCACGAGGAAAGTTTGCCCGCATGCGCTGTTGGTTTTCCTGAAAACTTCCTTGAGCGGAAATAGCTGGCAAATTGTCGCTGTTTGGCTGCCGGGGCAGTACGCCTGGCCTTCTGGCTGCCGCTGGGCGCGATGTTCGAGCTGGTGCCATGCCAAATTGACCGCGTGTTCGTCGCATTAACGTCAGACTGGCCACTGCGCGTAATGGAGCCTGGTTCGTTTCGACTTATAATAGCAAATTGGTGTCGCGACTCCTTTATTTACATAAAATAGCCTAATTAATAAAATCTCTAGGTGAACGACACAGCGGTGCGTAGTTTTTTTGCAGCAGCCGGACGCTCTCTCAAGTGGTCACCAATACAGATTAGATTAGGTAAACGGCCTATTTCTTTCCGCGCATTAGTGCCGTACCTTTTTGGTTATAATCACGAATTATGGGCTAAGAAAAGGTTCATCACTTATCTCATAGTGCCTATAAATGTCTGTTTCTAAGTATTTTGCGTCTATTTGGCCTAGATATGCCTATATTTAATCTCATCACCTGGAAATGGCTTTGTTTTTTGGCCCTGTCTGTTTCAAAGACACTTTCGGTTACTTATGCCTTCCATGAACGGTAGCATTAACTGACGCTGCTGCGAATGGTAAAGCGCCTAGTAACGGCGACTTAACAAAGACGCGCTTCCGCTGTCAACGTTAGTTGAGCCTTCCAAGTCCGCTAACCATTAGCGTGACGCTGGTTAGCAATATCAAAGAAGGTATCCAGAAGCTGCCTGCTTCGCCAGCGGACACGCGACTCTATGTTACACTGCAACTTCGCGCATCGTTTGCAGAAAGGTGGGGTGTAGACAGTAACTCGCTCGCAAGGAGAAAGTGCGCTGCGTTGAAGCTCGCAAAGCCTTCTACCAGTGCCGTCGACGCTAGTTTGCCAGTTCTCGTTTTCGGTGACCCCGCTCCCTGGTGGTTGTGTGGAAATAGGCGATAGCATCTGTCAATCCTACCATGTTCTCCAGATCTTTTATTGCGATTAGCATTCTTAAGATAATTCACGCACTTTCCGGGTTCTATCATTCTGCCTGCCTGTCTGCCTGTGTCTGCCTGCCTGCCTCTTACTGTGTTCCCGCCAGCGGTCATCGCGTAGTCCATGATCTAATGAGTAGAGCATTGGGCTGCTGTGCTGAGAGAGCCCGGTTCGAAACTGGGTATGTGACATTGGGTACGTGCTGCTCTTCAACGAACTTCGACGCTAACTTAGGTCACTGGTATGCATGTGCCGCTCTACAATGAACCTCTCTGACACGGACTTAGGTGACTGCATATGTACCACTGGCAATGTGCCGCTCTTCAATAAACCTCTTTGATGCAAACATGGGCTGCCGGGTATGTGGCATTGGGTATGTGCCGCTCTTCAGTGAACCTACTTAGCGCCAACTTGGGTTAGTGGATATGTGCCCCTCTTCAATAAAAAAATCACTAAAATTTTCTCCGCTTTTGGGTGGAATGGAACCTGCGCGCTATATATTCAGACAATCTTGTCTGAATATATAAATTCACACACACGTCACGCGTGAACTTCCCGGCCGCGCCCCTGGATGGCGCAACGTGTTCAGGGGAGACAAGAGAGGAGTCTGGCTGCAGCACACTCCTCATGCATGACGCGTTTTGGGGGTGCCAATACGGTGTGTAGTTGCAGTGGTTCAATGCAAATCGCATTAGCGTCGACGCATTCAAAGTGGCATGGGGCTCTGCAAGGATTTTTTTAAATAAGTATGTCTAAGAAAGCACACAGTTCCCTGCTCTGACGCTGAATAAAAAAGAAACACATTCGGAAGTATATAACCATAACAGCAGTTAAGGAGCTTGCGTACGTACAACACACCTACCACACCAGAATACAAGTTCAAAGCAGACCGTGTGTGTTGCAGCAGTCGCTTAAAAATTTTGTTGAGAAGTCTGTCTCGAACAACCCAGACCTTTTTTTCTGCTCAAAGAAATTGAGGAAGTCCTTACGGTCGTTTTAGGTTCAAGGATTCGGCACATTCGTGGCATTGACGTCCTAACTTGCAGCACTATAATATCGCGTATGTGTGCGTGTGTGTTGTGCTTGCTCAACTTGACCAGTCAATTAAGTAGGAAAGATTGAATATTACATGCACATTATCTGCTTATTGCGTCAGAAAATGTTAATAAACGACAGGGTTTGCTGCAACACGCCGACAAACAGGAAAACTGCCCTGTGTGGCCAGGAGTGCACTGTGAAGGCTTGCAGGATGATGTCGTTACGTTTCGGTCTTCACAAGCGAATGCTACTTTGGTTTCCTTAACATGAAAACAGGCCGCACACGTTTAGTACGTAAGACAGTCCGTGGTTTGCGAATGATTTACGATGCCTATTTTGGCATCGTATTTTTATGGTGCTGAAATGCACAAGTGCTCGTGTACTTATATTTAGCTGTACGTAACGTAACAATTATTTTAACAAAACTTAACGTAACAATATTAAAGAACACCAGGTGGCCAAAATTAATCCGGAGCTCTCACCTATGGCATTTGCCATAGCCACAGAGTCGCTTTGAGACATTCAAGCCCCCGAATAAATCAACCTTAACAGCTGCGTGTATTCCAGCTGTTACAACAATACAAATGCGCCAGTCAGATACGAGAAGATTCCAGTGAATTGGCCACTTCAGCATTGCCCCGCATGGTGCCTGTACACGGTAAACGTATTGTTCATAGTATATTTAATTATTCATTGCCATAATATCATTACATATACCTTTTACGCACTCTATAGCGACTGCTTTAAGGCCGCTTTACCACCACGTCACATCTACCTCTTGTAATTCATCACTACTTTGCCAACTCATTAATACTAGCCATACTAGCCATTATCACTAACACTAGCCATTAACACTAGCTTTGGCCATACTAGCCCCTGCGCCACAAAACACCAAATTCATCAGTAAACATATTAACGCTTTTTATAGTGTAAATGTATTTATCGCCATATTGTTAGCATCCTTACGTGGTCAACATTCTGGAGGAAGTATCTTCGGTCAACCGAGAAGCGAATTGAAGAAACGCTTTTCGTACGCACATCGTATTTCCTGTTTTCGTGTTGTGTCTCCTTTTTTACAGGGAAAGCTGCATATGCCTAACCTTCTGTAGTTGTTTTTCAGCGTCCGGCAACAGAAGCGGACTTAGCGATTTCTAACAAACCCATGCACAATGGGTTTCATTCCTTGCTTTGTGTGCGATCCCGTACGGGTGCAGCGCGGCGGCGCAGATATCAATATACGGAACAGATTAGAACGCTCGCCGTGAAAAATAGCGTGACGTCAAGGTTATCGCGCTATATAAGCAGGAGAGGTATCAACGCTAAAAACAGCTGCGTTATCGATGGGGCGGACACGTATAGTTAAAAATTAAATTATGGGGTTTTACGTGCCAAAACCACTTTCTGATTATGAGGCACGCCGTAGTGGAGGACTCCGGAAATTTTAACCTCCTGGGGTTCATTAACGTGCACCTAAATCTAAGTACACGGGTGTTTTCGCATTTCGCCCCCATCGAAATGCGGCCGCCGTGGCCGGGATTCGATCCCGCGACTTCGTGCTCAGCAGCCTAACACCATAGCCACTGAGCAACCACGGCGGGTGACACGTATAGTTCGTACACGCGAAGAACAACATGCGTATGAGGAGCGCCGGAGGGAACAGCAACGAGAATGTAAACGGCGCCGGCGCGAAACGACCACCGACGAAGGACGTTCCCGCGATGCTGAACTAACAAAGCACAACCTTTACACTCTGTAAGATGGAATGGCAGCGAAAGCGCTTTGCTTTTCGTTTAAGAGCTTTGACTGTCGAAAGCTTTCGCTGCCATTCTACCTTCGGTGAGTGGAATGGTTGTTATATCTTTTGTTGTATATCCGGCTTTTGTTATTGTATTTCGGGTTTTTGAGCATTATTACGCGCATTCAATCAAAGGATAAATAATTCATGCATAAGTTACTCAAGCACCCAGGCGGATTCCACCAAGTGAGCTTCATTTGGCAGCCATTCACCCTATCCAATGCCCACACTCAAGGCCACCATGTCCCTAAACAATAATCGTCATCTGCGATGCGTGCCTTTCCTCTCTATAAAGCTGCGCACCCAGTACTCTTAGTTCACGAACGGCAAGTGCACGTATCGGCGTGGCATAGCATTCTTAACGGGAAAGTTGAGAGTTCAGGGTGACGACGAAAGTAAATTATTGCAAGATAGATGCCGACTATTTAAAGAAACTCAACTTTGGAGTTTTACGCGCCATAATGACGACCTGGTTATGAAGCACGCCTTAGTGGGGGACTCTGGATAAATTTTGACCACCTGGGGTTGTAAACGTGGACCCAATGCACGGTGCACCGGCGTTCTCGCACTCTCCCAAAATCGAAATGTGACCGCATTGACCGGACGACGGTTGTTGCTAGGGGACAAGAAAAGCCCGGAAGGATCGTCTTTCTTTCTTTCTTCTTCCTTTCTTTCTTTCTTTCTTTCTTTTTTTCTTTCTTTGATTGCTCGTTTTATAGGCTGCTTATCAACGTGCATAAAGATTCACTTGAAGGGTGCAGCAACGGGTGTAAACATGAGTAACAGCCCCGCGATACCCCGATGAGTCTTAAAAAGCTGTGCTTGCTGCGTACTTGAAGACTAGGATATCCTTCGGAGTCATGCGGCAGAGACATTCGAAAGCAGTGATGAGTAGTTTGAGCTCCCTGAGCCCATGTACGCTTCAGCGTGCTACATCTCCCTTCAATTACGCAAGAGGGCGCAACTTTCGCAGCCTGTTTACCGTCGTCCGTCTTTCTCGTCGTGCACATGTCACGCTCACGCGCTCGTGCCAAAGAATTCCCTTTTGAATGTTTGAGCAACCGAATAGGAGCTTATTTAAAGAAACAAGTATTTCGTAGTAAGGGTGTTCACGGAAACAAGTTACGCGGAAACGTATATGACTATATATGCATGCAACACCTTCAGATCACGCGACAGGGAATACGCGACGCCGCGTTTTCGCGTGCCGACACATAATACACATGGTGTCAAAAGAAAAAAAGAAGATTGGCTTTATTTAGAATGCGAGGATAACGCGACGGCGTTGGCAGGTATACATTCGTCAAGCTTCAGACAAGTATTTGCCACTGAGTCAACCCGTTGTTATGTTACGCACTGACAACCTTCGCGATGTATATTCGTTAAAGACTGTCGTGCCTTGAGCTTTGACACGTATACTTGGTCCATGGACTACCGCCTCCTACGCGTCTCTGCAATGAGGGCGCTTCTAACCTTTCTGGGAGACACTGGCCTCGAAGGGATACTTCAATCAGTTCGCATGTGGCGCGTTGCATTGCGTTTTGTGTGTGTGCTGCCTGTGAACGACCGTGTCATTTCATTTCTCATCAGCCCCATATGGAGTGGCATATGGTACGACCGTGCCGCACCGGGCAAATCTGTCCAGGATTTGTTAGAGAGACTGTTTCTTTTGCACATATTACCTGTGTGACTATAGCGTGCGTCTTTACTCTAAAGAAGAGCGACGTGCGAACTCCGCATCTGGCGCTACGAGGACGTTTGTAGAGGGTTTCCCCGCTGCTCGTTTCGCGCGTTTCCCATCCGCTTCTGGCCTACCGCATGTCGTAGTCACTCCGCCTCTTATCCCGCTTTGCACCAGTTAACTCCATTGAGGCCACGCGTAGAACGTTAAAGCGTAAGGGTGCTTAGTACGCGTGCTTACGTCCCACAGCGCTCGACAGTGGGTCGTGCGTAAGGCTTCCCGCGTATACAGTAAACGAACACGAGACATGTGGTGGCCGGCACACTTTATCGGATGGACGGACGGACGGACGGACGTATGTATGTATGTATGTATGTATGTATGTATGTATGTATGTATGTATGTATGTATGTATGTATGTATGTATGTATGTATGTATGTATGTATGTTATGAGCGTCCCCTTTGCAACAGGGCGGTGTGTATTGTGCCACCAAGCTCTTGCTATTATAGTGCCTAATGTCCTACCTAGGTTAAGAAGGAAAAGAAAAAAAAATACTATGAACTCCCACGACCAAATTTTCTGACTCCCTATTGCGAACTTTGCTTTCGTACGTCTCCGTTCTTGTCGTTTCTCTATCGAACACTAAAGCCCCTTAAACTTCGTAAAGTAGTGCCACGCTTTGAAGAATGCCGCGTCCTCCTCGCGCGCTCTGGCCGAGGAGGACGTGTATCAGCGCCATTTTTGCTAGAGAAGCGTCTACGGAGTGTCGAGGAGCGCATGCTGGTGCCGTTGCTACGCTCGAGCAGTGTAGGCGGCGCCACGGTCGAGGAGGGAGCGTGAAAGAGATGGGAAACGAGGAGGAGTGAAGGCGGAGGAGGAGACTGTCGCTACTTTACGAAGTTTAAGGGGTTTTATCGGATGGATGGATGGATAGATGGATGGATGGATGGATGGATGGATGGATGGATGGATGTTATGAGCGTCCCCTTTGGAACGGGGCGGTGGGTTGCGCCACCAAGCTATTGCTATTATACTGCCTAATGTCTTACCTAGGTTAAACAATGAAAAAAGAGAAAAAAAACACTATGAACTACCACGCCCAAATTTTGATCCCCTATTGCGAACTGTGCCTTTGTACGGCTCCGTCTTTTGTCGTTTCCCTACTTTTCTTCCACCAATCCTCCAATCGCCTCTTACTAATGCCTATTGAGGACATGTTTGCTTAACCACTGCTCCCCCTGACCCAAAGGGCTTCAAGGAGGCCAGTGGTGCCTAAATCGACCGCTGGGTAGATGTCTTCACATTCCAATAAAACATGCTCCATAGTCTCCCTAGATTTACCGCAGCAAGCACATGCTTCTTCTTCCTTCTTATATCTCGCTTTATAGGTGCGTGTTCTAAGGCATCCCGATCTCGCTTCGAAAAGTAATGAGCTTCCCTTTGAGTTATCATAAATGGTTTCTTTCCTGATTTCGTTTTTTCCTCTTAAGTAGTCACTCATGGCAGGTTTCTTTTCCATTGCGTCACCCATGAGATTATTTCAGCCTCTCTGACTTTCCGCTTGACCTTCTTTGTTGCTGTGTTGCCCACCCTACAGGCCGCATACTTGCAGGTAAGCTTCCTAACACTTTCTTGAACACTTTCTTGAGTCGCCGCCTGGTGGTCCCTGCTTGAACCACGCGTAGAATGCATCGCTCGCCGCGTCCTCTGCTATCCACTACGTGTTTACAAGTGTGCGCACGGCGTGCACAACCATTAAACACTGTTTGTTACGTTGTTCTAGCGCCGTCGTAAACGCTGGCGTGCGTTCTGCGACGATGTACTATGACCGCGACCGCCCAGCGGCATCCCGGTCTGACACTCCCCTGAGGCTATCTACGTAGTCTTGAGTGCGGCCGATGGGAAAATGAAACCCGTCTCTTCCTCGGCCGTCAGTTCAGCCAAGACTTTGGGTCCTAGGGCACGGAAAACACGTAGGCGCCGATCACGAAAAATGATATGCTTGCTTTGATCGGACATGTTCCGAATATTAAAGCGCCCACCCGCCGTTGTTGCTCAGTGGCTATAGTGTTGGGCTGCTGAGCACGAGGTCGCGGGATCGAGTCCCGGCCACGGCGGCCGCATTTCGATGGGGGCGAAATGCGAATACACCCGTGTGCTTAGATTTAGATGCACGTTAAAGAACCCCAGGTGGTCTAAATTTCCGGAGCCCTCCACTACGGCGTGCCTCATAATCAGAAAGTGGTTTTGGCACGTAAAACCCCATAATTATATTAATATTAAAGCGCCCAGAGAACATTTTTGCACTGACGCATTCGCCGAAGCGCGATGAGTGCAACAGTGTGTGCGATGACTTTGTTTTATGCATCTGCGCAGCTCTATGCGGCCTCTGAAACCTGCATTAAATGAATCCTGCAAAGAAACACTGGACTATTAATGTATTCCTTCAAAACTACATTTTCGCTTATTTCGCAGTAGTGGGGATGTTCGCAATATTGGTAACTTTGACACTTTCAATAAAATGAACGTGAACATTTCGTTCTTCTTGCCTTTTTTCTTTAGTTTCATGCCGAAACTCCAGCGCCGGTTCGTCAGTGTAATGTGGCGGATTTCTAATTACTTTCTCGTATTTTACCCGTCAGAGTTTAACAGGTATTTTTGCATCTTGCGAAGTTAAGTCCATGGTTCTCTTAGAATACAATGTAACCCATCTTTACCTACAAATAATTGACTAGCATACGCCGTCGAAATCTATGACGTTACAGCGAACTGTTCCGTGAACTTTAAGGGGGCGTTGCCCTCCGTTTTTCGTGTATATTTTGTGTTTTACCAAGGCTGCTCTCAAGGTATCAGTGGCATTCTTCTTCTTCTTTTGTATTTCAGAAGGGTAATTCACAAATACATTTCAACTTAATTTTATCTTTAGTATCCGTTCAAATTTACAAGGCAGCTCCTTAAAGTTATACCATGTGCCTAAACCATCAGCGCTGATCCAAGCACTTATACAGGGCGATCATTTTTACTTTTTGGGAATATTTAAAACTCGCCGGGGCGGATAGCGTAATTCTTGTCATTGAGCTGGATTATTTGAAGAGGCGAAGGAAACATTACTAGCACGGAAATCGAAACACGTACAAATCATCTGTAAAAATAACTGATTGGCTTCATAATTAATTACCTTACAGTACATACTGCAATTTACGAATTGTAGGCAGTGAGCTTGCAAGACTTATCTACTTGAAATTCCAGGATGATACCAGTTGTGAGACATTATCTCCCGAAGTGTGGAACGCAATACATGGGCGTTCCACTTTTATGTGTCGGTGCATAAAAGAGCGTTTTTTTTAGAAAAATTAAGCGGAACAACATCGCACTTTCACGGCAAGTTTGATGGCGCATATCTCTTCACTACCACTATATATAATCATACGATAAGATGCCAGCAAACAATGGCACCAAGGACAACATAGGGGAAATTACTTGTAGTTCTTCGTTGAATTACAGGAATGATAAATAAATGGAAATGAAAGTGGATGAAAAACACAACTGGTCGCAGGTGGGATACGAACCCACGTCTTCGCATTACACGTGCGATGCTCTTCCCAAGTGAGCTACCGCGGCGCCGTTTTCCGATCCACTTCCTGAGGTATTTATGTTTATCTACTAGCACAGACCCTGGGAGTGTTAGCCAGCGCGAGTACTCACAAACCTTGGCGGCGGATGTGGAACATCCTTTCTGCCGCAGTCGTCACGTCTACGTGAACTCTCTGGGTGTAGGCAACTGGTCAATAAAACCGCATACTACCGCATGCTACCTGAAGGCACCAAAGCTGCCAGATTAGACAGCTTCGCTAAGTAATGAAGGAGACGTAAGGACACCGAGGGGCCCGATTTTTATTAGTAATAGTATAAGAATCCAGCAAATAATGACACCAAGAACAGCATAGGACATATTACTTGTAGTTCTCAATTTAATGGAGGAAATGATAAATAAATGGGAATGAAGGTCGATGAAGAAACGACTGGTTGCAGGTGGGATACGAACCTTCGCAAAACAATTCGCTCACTACAAAAGAAAGGCAATTTCGGACAAAGTTACGAGAAGTAAGTGCTAATTTCGGCTTAACTCTGCAAGCGACGCAGCAGCGCCACACACTCTCGGTTCTTATCTGTTTATGTAGTGAGTGCGGCGGGGAGTACCCACCAAATTTCAGATGCTAATTTTTCATATAAGTGGTGTTCTAAACATGGTGGTATAATGTTCGTCCGGCCTTTGCAGTACGCAAAAGCATGTCCTTCGAGATCTTTCCTCTTTCTTTTTTACAACGAAGTTGATAAGGGTTACTTTCCCCGCCATCGTGTCCGCGTGTAGAATAATATACCGAAGATAATACAATAGCGGGCCGACCCGCGGCGGAGGTGCAGTACGCCATTAAGGGGCCCACATACACAGATTCGCTGGTCATCCTTCTTCACATTGTGGAAGTGCATTTAGTTTTTTTTTTTCTTTTGCTCTGAGGGGAGCCGTTGTTGCGCGGTGCGATATGGACACCACATAAACACATACAAATGCTTTTTCTTTCTTTCCTTCCTCCTACGGTTTCCGGCCCAAAATGACCCCTCGCATTTATTCAGCAGCGACATTCGCGTGGCATTTTGCGGTAAACGTTCCTCGCAAGTGCGTTTGATGGCAGCGGCGCGCACGCAGGTGCAATGCCAGGACGTGAAGACTGCGGATTATAAGCGCGCGTTCACGGTACACAGCGCACGCGCAATGCCTACCGGCGGGAAGCGGCGACGCTTCTCGTGCGGCTCATCCGGCAGCGCTAGTCGGAAGCACTGCAGCTTTCGATAAGCGCTGTTCCGCGCCGCGCCTCCTCTGGTCTCACGCGCGAGCGCAGAGCAGGAGCGTGTCTATGTTGACACTGGCATAGCGTGAAGCACCGGCGAGTTACGCCTCACAGCTTAGCACCTGCGTTGCCATACGTTACAGTGTAAACAGCTGCGATCGGGCTTTCGGTGCCTGTGGTCAAACGCTTGTGTACGCAGCCACTTGCTTTTTACACATAAGTTTTTTTTTTCTTTCTTTAGGCTAGACTTTGCACTGAATTAGGTTATTGTTATTGCTCAAATATCGCAGAAACGTCTCTTTTTTTTTTACCTGATTTCTTTATGTACCACTTGGCACGGTTTGTTGCTTTGTTGCTTAGTAAAAAACCCGCCGTGGTTGCTCAGTGGCTATGGTGTTGGGCTGCTGAGCACGAGGTCGCGGGATCGAATCCCGGCCACGGCGGCCGCATTTCGATGGGGGCGAAATGCGAAAACACCCGTGTGCTTAGATTTAGGTGCACGTTAAAGAACCCCAGGTGGTCAAAATTTCCGGAGTCCTCCACTACGGCGTGCCTCATAATCAGAAAGTGGTTTTGGCACGTAAAACCCCAAATATTATTATTATTATTGCTTAGTAAAAAGAAAGCGAAAGTACCTTTGTACGCACCCGTCTTTGTGTTCGCATCATCGCGCCCCTCATTTAGCAATGAAACCTAATCTCCAACGTCATGCTTTGCTGCGTATCTGACACTGTAATCGAGCACGTAACGCCGTAGACGCCCAATTGTGAGCACCACTCGTTGCGAGGGGCGCAGGCGGAGGCAACTTTGAATTTTTTCTTGGATAACCATGCAAGTAGTCTTATGGATTGTTGTTACATTGAACAATCCATGCCATAAAACGTTTCTTCTAAGTTAAAGCATGGGTTAGAAAAGCAGCAGTAACCACTGTCTTTTTTTATTTCTATACAATTTTTGGAGGAAACGCAGGTCTCTTGTAGAACTCTCACAGGAGAAAGAGAGAGAGAGAAGTAAACTTTTGGGGGGGGGGGGCATAAATTAGTAGTTGAGACCCTGACAAAGGAGCTAGCTTGGAGGCTGCGTGGCCGCGACGCCGTTAGCTCACTCTGCCAGCATGACTTGGCATTCTGGGTCACCCGTCCTGATCGCACACTTCCAGGCCTCGAGCGTGGGGGCTTGCTGAAGAATCGTCCTTGGTTGGGGCTTGGATGGGCACCCCCAAGGTATGTGATCTTGGTCTGCAGATAAGTTTGAACTCTTGGTTGGAAATTTCAGCCAACCTTTTGGGACTTAGCACTGATCCAGTCTCTACCCGCCGTAGAGTCGCGGCATTCTCCAAGGAGAGAATCGTGCTCGGGAACGGATCCGCTGTGCGGGAATCCTTGTAGAATTGCGTGAATTCGTGATAGGTGAGGATGGGTTCAAGCCGGCAATCTGGGTCGAGTGAACCCACCTGCCGTTTATCTGCTGCTCGGGCGGCTAGGTGAGCTGCTTCGTTACCCGGGTCGCCGGCATGAGCTGGCACCCACATTATTATATGGACAGTGTCCTGGGGTTTGCAAAGTCTGCTGGCAATGGAGCCGATATCCCCAATAGAGTAGCTCCTTATGGCCGATTTAGAGTCTGACTCAACGAATGCAACATCAGCAAGGGACGCGCCCAAGGCAATTGCGGCCTCTTCCGCCTCCACAATGGAGGACGTGTTGACCGTGGCGGAGCTAATGGTCCGACCGCAGCCATCAACGGCAGCGATTGTGTAACGGCCGTTGCCCACGCAAGTGGCGCCCACGTAGATGGCCGGTTTCGTTTTAAGACCTCGCCAGAGCGCGTCCTCCCTGGCTTTACGTCGATCCGTGTTGTCTTTTCCCCTGTTTCTGGGGAGAGGGGTAGTAGTAATTTTGAGGCGGGCGTTATAAAGAATTCGGCAGCGACGCGGGATGTCTAAAACGGGATTGTGCCCTAGGGCGCAGAGTATTTCTTGTCCTGTGGCAGTTCCAGATAGTCTGATCATCTGTGACCGTTTCTGTGCTTCAATAATTTACTATGCCACATTGTGATTGCCAAGAGCTAGCAGCCGATCGCTGTTGGTCCATTTTGGCAGTCCGAGGGCTTGTTTATAGACTGTGCGGATGAGGCTGTTGATCTTGTCCAGGTCAGCTTTCCTGAGGTGCAGATATGGACCCACCTAAGCTATCCGGCTGATTAGGAAGGCCTGTATTAGCTGATGTGCTTCTTTTTTTCTTTTACACCATGCCGCCTACTTGACACGCTACTGAGGAGCTTATTTAGCTGCC